>NW_017672089.1:49048-207826 GCF_001879085.1 Nicotiana attenuata
CTGAAAAATTGAATGGAATTAGGGGTTTAAGAAAATCGAAGCAAAACGACAAAAAAGTGGAAACTATAATTCTAGGGTCGAGCCATATCCTGGGCGGCCTCCAATGTTGAAAGGCTTAGATTCCGAGAAGTTTGTGCAGAAGCCTTTCCCACCAAGCGCGGCTCCGAAGCCGATCCCTAAAATTTTGCATGCCCGAGGTCCCTAAATACAATGGAATGACTGACAAACGAGCACGTCACTTCGTACACATGTGCCATCAAACGAAACGACTTGGAGGATATGAGATCGAGTTTGTCTTACTGAAAAATTCGCAGAAACCTGTCAAAGGAGCCATGATATGGTATGACAACTTACCCCCTAATTATATGAACTCATTTGCTATGCTTGCAAACTCTTTTGTGAAAGCGACGCTGGGGCTATCAAGGTCGAAACCAGAAAATCGGACCTCTTCAAAGTGAGACAAGAAGACAACGAAAATTGCTCAGAGAGTTCGTATCTCGATTTCAATTTGGAACGGATGGACCTACAACAATCACTGATGATTGGGCCGTTCAAGCTTTTTCCCAAGGACTCAATGTTCGAAGTTCGGTGGCTTCACAGCAATTAAAGCAAAAATTTGATAGAATATCCGGCTGCCACTTGGGCTGATAGCGTAAAACTGATATCAATGGAAGATCAGAGTCGAAGACGTCAAACCAGGTGCTCTTTTCGGGTCCGTTTATCCTTTACGACCCGTCGACAAGGTTAGAGAGACATCGTCGTGACAAGGTCAAACAGGCATCGATATCAGTCGTACAATGTATGATCGAAGAAGCAATGGGCCGGGCGGAGCTCTATACGAAATGAAAGAATAAACCTCGAGGCTAGAACAATTCGGGATCATGAGCAAAGAACTGGTTTCGACAGCCTTTTCGGACCAAAGAAGCACGAGGTCTGTTAGACATACAACTTTACAGTAGAGTTGCTGCTATCGTATCGGCTATCGGGACGGCATCAAAGATACCAAAATGGCCTCAGCCTCTTACAGTCTGACCCAGCCCAAGGGACCCAAAACGAATGGCAAATATCATGGCACTCCGGCCCACAGAACAGAAGATTGCTGAACAATTGAGGAGGGATGTAGCCGGTTATTCAACAACGGGGCATCTTCGAGAATTTTGAGCGAACGAGCCAAGAATTTCATTTAGAAACAGGGACTTCTAATAAAATAAACCGAGTTAAGAAGAGCCTCAACACGTTCATTCATATGATCATCGGAAGGGTCGATGTTTCCTCAAGGATCCAACGTTAAAACACACCAAAGTATCTATCACGAGGGAGAAACGGATTTCGAGATACATACCAGAAGGAACTTTGTCTTTCAACGACGAGACGCAGAGGGAATCATGCAGCCCCATTAACGGATGCAATTGGGTAATATCTGTACTCATGAATAAATCTCGAGTTAAACGTGTGTTAATTGATCCAGTAGCTCGGCCAACATCATTCGATCGAGAGGTAGAACAACTCGGCCTACCAGACCAAATCGTCGCCTGCAGCCCGAGCTTTGCTAAACGGATTCAACATGCTTGTGAAAATTACTAAGGGAGAAATAACATTATAGTAAAATTGCAATCAGAAACATCCAGGAGACCAGTTTTTAGTATCGAAGGGGACATGAGGTAAACGCCCTGTTTGGGAGACATGATTCCACATTCATAAGAGCATGCCCTCGACCCTTCACCGAGTATTTTAAATTCCCAACACCTGAGGCGATTAAAAAAAATCTACAGGGAGCAACCCGCTCCCAAAGAAGATAATTTGCGTCGATGAAAGTGATTCCGATATCAACACTCTCGTCGACAAAGGAGCCGGGTTCGAAAGAAAAACAGAAAGCAAAATAGCCAATCATTATGCGGCCACGAACCCAACCAGACAAGGCAGAGGGACTAATAAAAGACAATGATGTATGGGGTTTCCTCGATCGCTTGTTAAAGTCCCCGATGATTCCGACACTACCAAAAATCAATGGTCGAAGAGGTGGAGCAGGTCCATATTTGATCGAACATCTGCCCGATTGGAAGGTATACCAGGGCAGGATTAACTCCTTAGCTCAGGAAAAAAACTCGTTCAATTTCTCATCCGCTAACATAGATTGCTTTGCTTTTTGATCCATCTCCGACATGAACGGGATCCCACCTTGACGTGGACTCAAAATTCCCATCGGTCAAGCTTAAAAGGACCCCAGTCGAGATCATACATGCCTTCATCAAGGGACGAGGTAAACTAAACTCCCTTTAAAATAGGTCCATCCTGAAAGTCAAATAACCCGAATAGTTAGCAGACGTGGTACGTAGTCCCTAAAAAAGGGAATAAACTGGAAGTGTGGATTATAAGGATTTAAATAAGGCATTGCCCCGATGACTTCTTTCCCTTTGCCTATAACATCGATCGCATGATCGATGCCCATGGCGGCCACGAGAACCCTCAGTTTTTCTTGATTGCCTTACTCCGGGTACAACCAAATAACGATGAACCCGGTATGATCAAGAAAAGACTCCTTCATACTAAGTATGGCAACACTTGCTATAAACATAATGGCCATTTGGGTTAAAAAAATGCCGGTGCTTTTACCAAAACGCCTAGTAATTCACGGATGTTCGAAGAAAACAAATAGGGAAATCCATGGGAAGTTTACATTGACGATATGTTAGTTAAGTTCCTGCGGTCAGAGGACCATAAAGTATTTGCAGGAAAGCTTCAGCTTTATTGAAGAAGTTACAACATGAAGCTTGAACCGGAATGTTGATGACCCAAAAGGTCATCATTGCTTTTAAAATTTAATTTTTGTGTTTTTGAGGCCATTGAAAACCTTTTATATTTCACTCGATTTGCCGTGTGCAGTCCGGATGTGTATAGCGAAAAGGCTTAAATGAGAAAATCTGTGAAAAATGAATATAATTTTTGATCTATAAAATGAATTAATTTGGACTTCGGTCAATATTTTGGTAACGGACCGGACCCAGATTGCGGTCCCGGAGGGTCCGAGTAAAATATGGGACTTGGCGGTATGGCCCGGAAGTCGAATTCCGAGATCCCAAGCCCGAGAAAATGAAATTTTTAAAAAATTGTTTTCTGAAATTGTTTAAAGGATTTTGAAATAAAATTGATTTTAGAACAGTTGGTATCGGCCCCTATTTTGGTTCCGGCCGCCCGGTACAGGTCTTATATATGATTTAAGATATTTTGGAAATTTGGTGAACAAATGGAATCCGTTTGAGTGATTCGGGACTTTTAAAAATGAAATTTTGATTGCTTTTATGAAGTTTTGAGAAAAATTCTTTGATTTGAGGTTTAATTCGTTGTGTTGAGAGGTTATTCTTGGCGTTTGATCGCATTGGATAAGTTCGTATGATGTTATTTGAGTTTAGTACGTATGTTTGGTTTTGAGCCCGAGCGCTCGGGTGAGTTTTCGGGTAGGTTCCGGGGGTGTTTAAACTTAGGAAAATTTTCCTGTTGCACCAGTTCTGGTTGTAACCGCACCTGCGGTTTTGGGCCCCGCAGATGCGACTCGCAGGTGCGAGTAAGTGCATCGCAGGTTGCCGGAATCCTTCGCAGATGCGGATAATTTTCCGCAGATGCGTCGGCAGGAGCGGTCCTTTCAACAGGTGCGGCCCCAGTGGGGGCCTAGTCATTTCCGCAGAAGCCGGACCAATTTTTTCTGCTACGTGCGGTTGCGCAGATGCGACCCGCTGAGCCGCAGATGCGGAGTCGGGCGTGAGTCTTTTAAAACTAATTCAGCGATTTCTTTCAAACTTTCACAAAAAATAGAAGAACTAGGGCGATTTTTTCTCAAGAGATAGTTTCTTCCAATTAATCACAAGTAAGCACTCACTAACTGATTTCTTTCAACTATCTAATGTTTTCTATCAACTTTTATCAATAATTCTGGTTTTTATTGGTGAAAATTTGGAGAATTGGATAGGTTTAGGGCTTTTTTGAATTACTTTGGGAATTTGACCTCGTTTTGGGTCGGATTTCAAAAACAAATATTATATTCGGGCTCGTGGGTAATGGGTGATAGGGTTTGCGTCCGAACTCGTGTTTGAACCAAGCGGGCCCGGGCGTTAATTTTTGGATTTTGGGAAGAATATTAAAAAGCTATAATTTGGAAGCATTGAATTGGATATTGTTTAGCATTTATTGATGTTATTAAGTCGATTTATGTATAGATACGATTTGTGTTGGAGCCAATTCGAAAGGAAAAGGCCGGTATTTTGAGGATGAGTTGGCCGTGAAGTTCGAGGTAAGTGTCCGGTCTAACCTTTAGTTGAGGGATTAGAGTTGTAATCTATTTCTTAATTGCTTCTTGGTTGAGTACGACGTAATGCATGGTGAACGGAGTATCTATACGTGGGTGTTGAGCATGACCGTGAGTCTTGATTGATAGTTTATTGCTTGGTTCTGAATGTTACTGCGGATGGTCTATAATTGATGGTATTCCGATATTGAGCCAAAGATTTTTAGTTTATTTTCTGGATTTTATTTTTGATCGACGGGTTTGGTACTAATTGAGCTGAAGCAGGAAGATTGAGTAGATTGGTTATAGTTAATTTCTCCTTGCCGGGATGTTGTCTTGATATTGTGTTCCCTTGCCGGTAAAGTTATTATATCGCTTTTTCCCTTGTCGGGATTCCTTGTTGATTTTGTGTTGCTTAAATGGAAAGATCGGGTGGTTGCCTACCACGAGATATTATTGAAAATGGGATCGGTGGTACGCCTACCACGAGATATGATGAAATGGGTCGGGTGGTACGCCCTACCACGAGATATGATAAATGAGGATTGAGTGGTACCCTTAGCACGAAATATAATGAAATGGGATCGGGTGGTACGCCTACCACAAGATATGAGGAAATGGGATCGAGTTGCGCCTTGCAACGAGATGTGGACCTAGAGTGAAATCTGCCTTTGTTTTCCTTATTCTTTGTTAGGAGTTAATTGTGATTTCTTGAATAATTCTCTTGAGATTTGTCTTTATCTGTTATTCCTCGAAGCACGTTTCCCCTTCCAAGCTTTATTGTTTGTTCTAGTTTATTTTTCCGGCTGTATATACCTAATATAACTGGCAAGGTTTTATCTTGGAGTTGTCCCTAGCCTTGTCACTTTACCCGCCGGGATTAGGCAGGCACTTTACCAGCACATGGGGTCGCTTGTGCTGATGTTCACTTTGCACTCTGTGCAGATACCAGAGGCAGTACTAGGACAGCAGCAGTAGTTTGGGAGCAGCTTCAGTTTCCACAGGAGATCCCGAGTGTCCTGCAGGCGTCTGAGGCCCGGGTCTTTCTATATACTATTATGTTCTGTTATCACTTGTATTCCGAGACAGACTGAGATTCTTTCTTTCAACATTTTGTATGTTAGATCATAGACAGTCCGTGGAATGTTGTGACACGGTTTTGGGTAGAGTCATATGTTGGCTATTCGTATCGATTGGTATTTATTATCTAAGTCTTCCGCTTAATTTCATTCTTTCGCATATAGTTTAATGTTGATCACCTGTTGTTACAACTATTTAAAAGTGTTAAATGAAAAAGGTTAAAGATTTTCTTAAATTTCGTGGTTGCCTTAGCTTCTACGAGTAGGCGCCATTCACGACTCCGAGGTTGAAAATCCGGATCGTGACACGGAAAATGTGTGTTCCGGTGTCAGATCAGGGTAATTTTCTCGGGTTCATGGTATCCAATCGAGGAATCGAGATCAACCCCAAAAAGATTCAAAGCTATTAAAGATATCACGATAGTGGAAAACGTGAAGGTTTTGCTCAAGGCTAACCGGGCGCATCGCCGCCTGGGACGATTTCATCTCGAGGTCCTTCTGATAAGAGCCTTCGATTTTCTCGTTTTACTGAAGAAGAAAAAACAACTTTTCACATGGACCCCAAAAATGCAACGGCCTTGGAAGAGCTTAAGCGATATCTTATCGATGCCCGCCACTGCTTCATACGTCGAGGCGCAGATGAACAAAAACATTACTTTGTATTTGCAGTATCGGAATAACGATAAGTGGAGTCCTATTTCGGGTAAGAACAAGGTACGCAATTTCTAATTTATTATGTTAGCAAGGACCTTAGGTGAAGGCCGAAACTAGATATTCTCACCTAAGAAAAATTGTCGCTCGGCTCTGCTAAGGTCTCTTAGGAAATTGATACCATATTTTCAGTGCCCATCCTATATGTGTTGTAACAACTTACCCATTACGAAATATAAGCATTAACCGAACTTCTCGGAACGTATTGGCCAAATGGGCCGTATAAATCAGAAGTACAATATTGCAGTATCGACCCGCAACAACAATCAAGTCTCAAATTTTGGCAGATTTTGTGACCGACTTTATTGCCGCCCTCGATACCCGAGAGTCGAAAGGAGAATTATTTGTGAAACTCAAGCATCTTCTGAAATCTGGACCCTCTTTATGGACGGTGCCTTGAACAGCAAAGGGTCCGAAAAGCTTGGCACCGTACTGAAGCACCCACAGGTAATATAGTAGGACAATCCATTAGAACTATGAAACTTGACTAACAAAGATGGTCAGAATATGAGGCCATGATACAGGTTTCGAATGGCCAAAGTCTTGGGCGAAGTGATTCGAAGCTAAGGTGATGACTCCCTCCTTGTGGTGAACAAGTTAATGGCACGTTTCGAAGTTAAGAAGACCACGAATGCAAAAGTACCTAGATAAGTTGCCAGATAACATTTTATATCGGTTCAAAGGAGTGGACTTTGCAGACGTTACCTGAGATTTAAAATAGCGAGGCGATGCCCTTGCAAACTCTCGCTCGCTCGGTCCGAGACGACGAGCTCATCGGGTAGTCGTCAGCTCATGAGTCGGTTAGTTAGAAGAAGGTCAAGCCGAATAAAACTCCCACAAAGCCTAACTTGGGTATTGGAGAAATAAATACGTAGAGTGTTTTGAAGATGGGAAACTACACTTAGATCCAAAAGAAATCGAGGGGCATGCTCATGAGGCGGTCCGACTTTAGCTTGTCCAGAGGGACAGAACTCTGTTCACGAAAAATGTTGGATGGCCCGCTAGCAGTATGTTTGGACCGAAGGATACCGAGTACGTTTCTGGGGAGTTCCCATGAGGCACCTGCGAAAATCATTCAAGGCACGAATCATTAAGGTGATTAGAGCCGACTATTACTGGAGCGACATGGAAAAAGATGCGAAGGAATTTCGTACGAAAATTGTGCAAAGACATGCTCCGTTGATTCACCAAACTCGGGGGACTGCTGTATCGGCTTGTCACCTATGGCCATTCATGAAGTGGGGAATGGACATCATTGTCCCTTTTTCCATGTGGCACCGGGTAAGGCTCAATTTATCTTATTTAAAAACTGACTATTTTCTTAAGTGGGTTGAACAAGGCGACGAGAAGGTCAGGGAGAAGGAAGTCTCGACTTTATTTGGGACCACATCATATGTCGGTTCGGGAATGCCCATCTGAGATTGTATGTGACAATAGGAAACAATTTTCTGGCAGCAAAGTGACCAAGTTTCTCGAAGATCATAAGATTAAAAGAATCCCATTGACACTTATAACCCTAGTGGAACGGGAACAAAAAGGCCGGGAATCAACCAACAAAACCATAATCAAAACCTTAAGAAAGGTTTAACCGACGCCGAAGGGACTTAGAAAAACATAATCCAAAACCTTAAGAAAGGTTAACCGATGCCATGTGAAAATGGAAAGATCCTGCCCGAAGTCCTCTTGGGCAATATCGCACGACTCGAAGTCCATTACCAGAGCTACTCCGTTCTCATTGGTTTACGGTGCCGAAGCTCTAATACCTGGTCGAAGTCGGGGATCCAAGTATCATATTCGATAGCAACAAAGGAATCATAATGACAAGGCCATGAATACGAGCCTCGAAAGCTATTTGGATGAAAGGCGTGAAGCCGCCCTTGTCGTTGGCTGGTCAAAAAGGCAACGGATCGAGAGTATTACAATCGAAAGACCAACCTTCAATACTCTCAATATTCAGAGACTTAGTTACTAAGGAAGAATCACACCTAAACATTGGAATCCAAACGAGGGAAGTTGGGTCCAAAACTGGGAAGGACCGATACCAAATTTCTCGAGAGGTCACCGGGAAAGGATCCTATAGCTCGGGATATGACGGAGAATAATTACGAGCAATGGAATGTAACTCACCTAAAACAATATTATTGCTTAAGGTATGACCCCTTTTATTTTCTTTTATTTGATTTTTGGTTATTAACCTTGCACTGTCGAAAAAAGCAGCGCGAAGTCTTTAGGTCGGAGGGAAAGCACGTGTTGCACTCTTTTTTCCTTAACCAGTTTGTCCCAAATGGGTTTTCCGCAAGATTTTTCCGAACGAGCAACAGTGGATTCGTGCTAACTTAGAATCAAGGGCTGATTCACGAATCGTGCAAGCTTAGCATTAAAAACGGTATTCAAGGTTCCTCTACAATCACTCGAATACTGGGAGGCATTTACCCTCGGATATCGGACTTTAGCAAGGAAAAGAAACTTCGTAGCCTTGAAGGGGTTTATCGATCATACAATTTATTGTAAGGGCCAAACGGTCAAATGAACCGTGCCACATAGAGATTTTCGAGCCATTGGAATAAAGCATAGTACGCAAGTATGACTATTTTACACAAGAATTAAAGAGAAGGTATCTTGCCTTGCAATCATTCTTGTCTTTTTTATTAAAAAAAATCTCTTATTTACATTCAAAGAATTCCCTGCTTCCAATCCCTAAAGGTTAACGAGCCCAGGCCCTCCTTAGCCTAAGACTCGAAACAATCACTCTCTTACTCGGCGGATTATAAGACCCTATTAGGAACCGCCCCGAAAATCTTAAAAGTAGCCTAAACAGCCATTCCCAATTCGGAATCTGTCCATACTTAATCGCACACAAGCCTGAGTCCCATTAATTTAGGGAATGTAAGGCCCACTGGCGTACACACCGAACTAAAGGTTACGACTATATTAACGAGCTCGAGACGTCAGAGACCACAAAATATAAATAAGGCCTTCAAATAGAAAATTTTCATAACCGGTTCTAAAGCGCTCCTCACGCGAAACTATAATCTCAGGTACTACCTTTTGGGAGGAAGTTTCCAACGTGGAACTATCGAACCCCCAAAGCAATGCCTTAAAATAGACTAATGTAAAGGCAAAGTGTGTTTGAAACCTTCAACAAATAACCTGATTATTTTGTGCTAAGGCATTTTGGTCTTTTGTGAATATAAATAAGAAAGCAAAGGGAAAAAATTTTGAAGCGAGAAAGGAAAGAAAGCACTTATATATATTCAAACAAAATCTTTTTACAAGGGCCAAAAGTCGATTAAAATTTTTTACAAAGCCGAATGGCCTCACAAAAATGGAAGGAACAAAAAGGCAAAACATCTTAAGGGCCTAAGTGGCCTTGGCCCCATCGCAGGGGCACATCTTCACCCTCGGATCTTCCCGCCTTCGATCTCCTAATACCTCGGAGTCATTATCATCCTCGAGATAGGCTAATTATCACGATCCAAAATTCATTTAAAGGTCGTGATGGCGCCGACACCACTGTCAGGCAAGCCACACCAAAATAACTAGAATTTTTCTTGTTTAATATTTTTTGAAAATCGTTTTCCTTTATACATTAAACGATAAGTAACTGAATGTCACTGAATAAGAAATGATTGTCTAGACAAACTCAATGTTAATTAACCATAATCTTCTCAGAACCCGGTTGTGTCACAAGGTGCATGAACAATCACTAGGAAATCAAATAAAGTACAAAACTGTCTGGATAAAATTTGGACAGAAAGTAAATACAATACACTGAAAGAGGGACTATACTGGTTGCGGGCGCTCGAGAATGTAGCTCACCCTAAGTCTTCGTATCATCATGCTGCTTAGCCCATTAAGCCACTAGGGGTACATGTGCCTGCTGTTAACAAAAATGCACAGAGTGTAGCACGAGTACGAAAACGGTACTCAGTAAGTATCCTGTCCTAATCTCGAGAATTTAGAGCGATGAGGTGAACTTCGACACTACTTAATGGTCCAATAATGTCATTTACAATAAAGAAGTGAATAAGAAATGAACTTCGGCTAATTATATTGAAGATAAACATGGGTATAAAATACACAATAACCATCCCCCTTCTCAGAATTTTACTCAAGTTTTCAGCTAGCAAGTTCCCTTCCATTAACCGGATAGTAATATATGTACAGTTATAGTGGTTCCGTCAAGGAAATATCAGGATTCAATTCAAGGAAAAATCCCTCACATACACCGGCTCCTGCCTGTGTTACGCACGATTCCATGATATAATATATATATATATATATTATATATATATATCATATATTATATATAGGATATATTGTATATATATGGGAAATGCCGAGGCGTACGGCCCGATTCCAACATAAAGTAAATTGTCACTGCTCAGAGGGTCGAACTTGGCGCGAACATAATGCATCTATTACCTTGCTCGCGAATCATACAATGCCGACGCGGTTCAAATATAAATAAACCAATCACCCCGCTCATGAATCATACATGCGACGCGGTCAAATATGAATAAACAATCACCCGCTCCGAATCATACATGCGACAATGGTAATACATAGAAACACACATTTCAACAGTCAATCAAGACTTCATCAGAGAAACAATTATTTAAGGAGGTGTCAATTTCTCTTTCACAAGACGAGAAAATGAAGTTTAACTCTTTAGAAAATCATTTACCATTCGATCGATTAAAAGCAATTTAAACTATCAATAAGGTTTACATTATTCAAGTAAAGATGCTTTTGGGTCCTATTGCCAACTCGGACATAAGATAATAGTTAGTACGCACGGACTCTCGGCACCTCGTGCGTACGTAAGTCCCCACCAATAGAAGCACATATCCAATAATTACCTTAATGGTACAATTCCCTCTTTACAAGATTTAGAAAGGAGACTCACCTCGCCGAAGTTTCTTAACCGGCATTCACGCCCCTTCCGAAGACTCAATTGATGCATTAACTCCCCAAACTACCAATAATTAGCAAACCCATTTAATATATGTTCAATTACTCTAATAATCCATCATTAACATTTCAACCCGATCGAAAGCTTGACCAAATCGCCCCTTGGGCCCACTGCACGGATTCCGAATTTTCGAGATAAAGTTTGCCCACAACTCACACTCAAAATATATTATTACTCTCAATTTTCATGTCCAAATCGTGTGTCAACCAAGAATACCAAATTTCTAGGTTTTCCTCAATCCCAATTTTCTACTAATTTCCATTTATAAAACATATACATAATCTATGTATTTAACTCATTAATAGGCGGGATTTAACATACCTCAAGTTTGCTAGGTGGAACCCCTCTCAAGAAGCTCCAAAATCCGCCCAGAATGGAGAAAATGAGCAAAAATGGCAACCCCCCTATTTAATGTGTTCTGAATAGACCGCTCCCAGCGACTTCCGCAACCTCTGGCTCCACCTGCCGCTATCTGCGGGATGCTCCTTTCACACCACCTATTGCCCTTTGCCGCTTCTCTGTGGCCTTCCTTTTTTGCTTCTGTGCTCACGCGATGCGGTCAAGGCTCCGCACCTGCGATCCTTCACCTGGCGGCCCATATTCCGCTTCTTGCCGGACTCAGGCCGCTTCTACGGCTCGCACCTGCGGCCAAGTCGCAGGTGCGGGTTACACCAGAAGGCAGCTGCTTTATTCTTCTTCAAATTTCAAAATTTTATCCGTTACCATCCCAAATCCACCGAGGCCCCCAGACCCCGACCAATCATTTCCAACCGGCCCAAATATAATGGGACTTTGCTCGAGGCCTTGTTGAAATCACATCAAACAACGTCGAAATCACAGATCACATCCATTTCAAACTTGATGAAATTTAGAACTATCGACTTCTTCATTTCATTGCCGAAACCTGTCAAATTCACGTCCGATTGACCTCAATTTTTCACACAAAGTCTTAATTCGAATTACGGACCTACTCCACTTTCAAAATGGAAATCCAACCCGATATCAATAAAGTTCACTTCCGTGTCAAACTTCTCAAAAAAACCTTCAATTTCTAACTTTCGCCAAATGACTCCAAAATGACCTTACGGACCTCCAATATCCACTTCGATCGCGCTCCAAGTTACCAGAATCACCATACGGAGCACTCCCAGACTCGGGTAATCCCAAAGGACATCCGATAACACCTAAAACAACGATTTCATCCAAACTTATAAAATTCTTCCAAAATGGTGCTAACTTCACAAACAGGCGCCGAATACGCTCCCGTGTGTATCCCAAACCCGACCCGGACATACTCCCAAAGTCCAAAATCATCCACTTACGAACCTGCTGGAACCTTTCAAATCCCTATTCCGAGTCGTTTACTCAAAACTCTCCAACATTTGTCAGTATACACATACACATATAAAGCTTTTTAACCCGAAATGCGAATTCTCTTTCCAAATTCCAACTCCGAACTCCCGGAATCAATTCCGACCATGGCGTACAAGTTCATAATACCTGATGTGAATCTGCTCATGGCCACAAAACCGTTCAACGACGTGCTAGAGCTCAAACGACCGGTCAGGTCATTACATTCTCTCCCACACTTAAGCATACGTTCGTCTTGACGTGCTGAGAACCTATGTACTGGACGTTGTCCGAATCACTGTTTAACACCTTGTTAAACTACCCGTGCTACCACACTTCAGTTTGAGCACATTTGCTTGATCAAATCAGAAAGATATCCTCTCTTTATTTAGGCAAAAGAGCCTTTAGAGCCCCGTTTCAACCTCCGAATTCCTCTTGCCAGTGCTTTGCTTCCCTCGATCCGGGATGAACACCGTATCAATCACTGCGAAATGTACAGAACATGACTGGCATACCTTTGCGAATTTCACAATGCGCCAACATCATTCAAGGACTTACAATAACCATTCTCCGAATCATAACAACCGGACATTCCCCGAATTTGATGCTCACAATGCACCTCATGACAGTGTAAGTCTTTGATCCAAACTACTTACCATACCGCCAGACGGTAGGGACGTGTAGAATTCAATACCACTGCCGAGTAACCAATGTTGAGTCTATACTCCTGACAAGGAATCATTACTCATTCTGACAAAATAAATGGTGATAACTTGCTCTTTAATACACTTCATTATAATCCGATCGCACTGATCCTAGATCCAACAATCTCGTCCTTATTCCCAGGTATAAGCTGCTCAGGCAATAGCACCCCTAGACATGACCAAAAAGTCTCAGATATGATGCCAAAATGTGCCAATAGGCACATACTTGAAGTGATTACCCATTAAAGGGGGGGGGGGGATAAAAAAATTGAAAAACTCTGGAAGGAGACTACTCAACCCACGAAACTTAATTAGAACAACAAAAGTGTCATGAACCTTCCTCAAAAAATTGGGAAACGACAACACAACAAAATAGATATTAAGGACTGTACTAATCATCACATGTGCGGCAGTGCAACCGATCCAAACAACATTACCCGTGGCGGCGTGCCACCGACCACAATAGAATTAACACAAGGAGATAAAAACCCCCCCCCAAAACCCGAGTAAATTGCTTCATTCCACAAATTACCGAAACGACAAGCACTGTAAGTGCAATAATACATCCCTGGGAAGACAGACGCGCCGTACGCTACGATACTCTTAAGCACAACTGAGGGTGCGATATATAATCTGAATCCACGAGGTAATCCCGCTCACATAACACCCTGCTACGCAGAACCTCAACACATAAGAAATTCCAAGCCGCTTCCCACAACTCACACCAGCCCTCATAGCATTACCTGAAAATAGCGACGACGACATGCATCCACACGTCCAATACCCCTTTCATAAGAGCGCTATTGCTGAAATGAACACATTCCGGCCTTGTATAAAGCCCACCTTCATACTTAGAATCCATCCACAGGACCCCCAAGCCGATTCGATCGCCCGTAATAGGCAAATAACCTTAAGGTCCATAAATACCCCTTCCTATTAACTCACCAAGTACACCATCACAACCGGAGGTAAACTCTCCACAGTCCACACCCAATGAACCTTGAGTGCGCCCTTCAGGCATAAATTCTCAACATAGCGATATAACCACATCTTCATACTTGGTTTAAAATTTCCAATCAATCAAGTGACACATGCACACTTATACAATCTCCGTGAGACCTTGCTCCCACGACCTTCCGCCACCAGATAACCAGTCTGCACATTCCATACCACCGGCGCACTAATCGCTTGTAAAGAAAATCAAGAACCATAACTAGGTACAGACGCCTCTTTCACAAACGCCGATCTCAGGGACGCTGAAGAACAATACAGCCTTACTCTAAACATTCAAATCTCTTTCCGTGTTCATCCGTGCTCTGTGAAGTCCTTGGTCAACACGAACCGCACCTTTGATCCTCATTTCCAAATTCACATTCACTCGCCCTAACATGCCAATATGCATAGGCGCCAGAATTCATCATAACTCCTGAACCACCTAATAGGGGATAAAACACTTCATCACCTAGAACTTTTTTACTTAAACCATTCCAAGAGAACCATAGCCACACGCGGAGTAACTTCCATAACCCGTAGGACATTCCAATCCTCAAGTAGTGGTCTGAACCACCATAACCCTTCCGGGATCGCTACACATACCAGGCCATAAATACTTGAATACTTCAAATAGAATCAATTACGCCGGGTCGCAAACCTCGCACGTACGCCCACCCAATCACGTGCATAATTACTCTCGCTGAAGGACTGATCCGCCTTCCATTAAGCCAATTCAACCATGGCTAACAAATCTAACTTCTTCTAATTCATCCTTAACTGCCTTAGTGATAAATCATAGTTCCTTCCCCACATCACTAATCTAAATCCGCACTCATCCTAGAGTGACCCCATTCTACGAGACCCACATTGTCTCCACGCCCAATGAATCGTTTCATACCCTCCTTGGCACATACATTTCGCATCTTCAATCTGATACACCCATTCTGATTATTCCTCTACGAATCGAAGTTATCTTCTCGCTTTCCTCCAAATGCTACACTGCAAGTCATAAAATTATATTTAAACATCCCGATCCTCTTATCCACAATCTGCTACAAATTCTTCGATTCTTAACCATAACTCCGGCTTGAATCCTTAGGCACCTTTATTTTTAACTTTTGAATTTTCACTAGGGACGTTGCTTGAGAGTCACCCACTCTTGGTTGCGTCCCACAATTAATCAACTCAAGGCTCCGCTGCACATGAACACCCCATCTCTATGGGTGCACTCAATTGATTACTTCCTTGTAACCCACCTCCGTACGAAACACAATCCTAAGTCTTCCCAAGCCTAAACATGAGTCAATAAGGCCAATTATAGACACCTTTATCAATTTCCTTTGCTCAATTTACACTTATGTTCTTTTCCCTTAGCTGTAATAACTCACCTATGCGATAACACCGAACCTCACAAGTAAATAACCATGCAGCCTAATTTGCAGTGGTGGGACTCTCCCACTTAGCTTAAAGCCACTTTTACACAACTCTGGAACCTTACAAGTTCTTTTTCATTGTTGACATGATCTTGCACAACCAACCGCCAACTTTTCCCGAATATCCTTCTGTTTAGCATTTCATGAACATCCGAATCATTAACCATGTTCACCTTCTTTACGGATAGCCAGTTTGAAATCTTCGCAGAAGCTTCGCCAACCACGCGACCGCTGACCTGCTCACACGATATACCGCATGTGGAAATTTACACGCAACATCTCCACGTCGCGGTTATTTGGGGGATTTGCGTGCTACGGGTTAATCAGATCACATACGATTCCCCATAACTGCTCTGAGTGCGTGAGTTGTTATTGCTTGTCACCAACTGTGTTATCTTTAGTGTGTGGTTCTACTGCGTAGTGGGTTAACTGAGCGATGATGGATTTTGTGACTTCTCTTATTCCTGGTTTTTTGTTTGGGTCGTGTTGGGTCATGTGTGTGCCTCGGTCAATATCGAGGCAACTCCTTTCTGTTTATCAAATCTTCCCGCCGGTATATAGCCTAGTATTTTCAATACTCATGGAGTGGCCTAATTATGTTGGGTGTTTCTGTTCCTTTGTCTCTCTTGTGTAAATATTGCTCTTGCATTTTTTCACTTTACCCTGTTGTCCCTGCTATATGTGTTGGGTGGCGTGTGTAGTTATGTGCCTGTTCTCGCGGGCTGTAGTTAGGCTCAGTATGCTTACTTCCATGTTTCTTGTGTACTTTTGGGCGATACTCGTGTAGTTTACTTTAAGAATTAAGAATGTCTAGGCGTGTCGAGCTTGTTCTGTTGTTTTTCACGGTGCCGTGGACTCCTCTAGTGGATGTTGTGCACGGCATGTAACTCCCCACATGTTCTTCCTCATCCTTTTGCTTGCTGCAGCTGAGTCCTTAGATCAAAATCATCTCAGCCAGCACTTGTAACCAATAGACCGCTGCGTAACTTGATTCCTTTCCGAAGAGTCATCTTTTCTCGAGCTGTCAATCTCTCCTACTAAAAAAAAAAAAAGAAAAATCTAGTAAAGTAACTACTAGAACCAAATAGGCTTTCTACATATGCATCGTCTAAAACAACGATTTTTATCAGCTGTAGCAAAGAAAGAAACTTCATAGAAGTCAAAATAGGAAAAAAAAAAAATGCCTAGCAACTTTTTTCTATGGATATAAGGCTTTAATTGATAGAGATAGAGGAAGCACCGTAAAGATCAATTAGCGAGGTTTTGGGCCGATACAATAATAACTGCGTACTTATGTCATGATGGAAGAAATACTTATCTCATGATGTGAGATAAAAATTAGGAATTAACTTATGTAATAGAGTCGATCCACTAAAGTCTTGAGCAGCGGTGTAGGATCAGATCCCAAAGATAGTAAGTATTTTCTTTCTTATGAAAGAAAGTCTTTTTCAAAGATTCTATATAAATTTATCTATGAAACCGAGATAGTTACCTTTCATAAAATTCTAACACTAGTAGAAATGCCTATGCTTTATTCTTCTGAAGGTGGGAAAAAAGATAAAACTAAATAAACGGATTATTCATCCAAATTTCAGTTTGAAACTCATGTAATTAACCTATTTTTCTTTTGGTTAACCCTAAAACTGGGATAGATCCATGAGAAATCTCATATACCAGGGCACAGGATTAACTCCTTAGCTCAGGAAAAAACTCGTTCAATTTCTCATCGCTAACATAGATTGCTTTGCTTTGTCCATCTCGACATGACAGGGATCCCACCATGAGCGTGGACTCAAAATTCCATCCGGTCAAGCTGAAAAGGAGACCCCAGTCCGAGATCATACATGCCTTCATCAAGGACGAGGTAACTAAACTCCTTAAAAATACGGTCCATCCGGAAAGTCAAATACCCGAACTAGTTAGCAGACNGGACTATCTATTTGAACCTTTTAACCTCTCATAAGCACTTGAATTAAAAGAGAGTAGTTCCACACACAATAAAATTTAAGGACAATTAGGAACACAAGATAGAAAGAATTCACTCACTCTCAGAAATAACATTCATATGCCACAAAAGATGCACTATAGGCTTGCCCGTAGTGTACTAATCTACTAATCGAGCTCATTCAGTCTAGGATCAAGTAGGACTTTATTTGGTTATAATGTAGGATGCTGGACGGGTAGGATACATTTAGATATAAAGCCTGCTATAGGCCTGGCTTCGCCAGCTTTTTTCTTTTCACTGTTCTCGAGCATACTTTCAACGTTTAAGTATCCCTTTTGCTCTAATTTCATCTCCAATTCACCTACACATAAAATATACTCCATTACGTGCAAATAAAGTGTAATTTATCATTAAAGCATATAAAATGCAAGGCAAATAATGTACAAAACTATGGAATTATAGCCACACATCATGGAGCCCGGCCAACGGCACAAAATACTCAAAACAATGAAGGAGACGGGGTCAATCTACGGATGATCTTCAAAATGTTGCAGGCTCAACATGCGGCAATAGCTCAATTACAAAATCATAGCTGCATACCGAGCAGGATCGAGCCCGACCTGTCTCGTGAGATCAGTCGCAGGGAGGAACCGGTCACGAAAAGATCGAATAGGAACGAGTCGGGTAACAACCCCGAAATCATAAAAATGCTCGAGGAGCTGACAAAATGAATGGAATTAGGGGTAAAGAAAATCGAAGCAAACGACAAAAAAGTGGAAACCTATAATTCTAGGGTCGACCATATCCTGGGAGCGCCTCCAATGTTGAAAGGCTTAGATTCCGAGAAGTTTGTGCAGAAGCCTTTCCCACCAAGCGCGGCTCCGAAGCCGATCCCTAAAAATTTTGCATGCCCGAGGTCCCTAAATACAATGGAATGACTGATCCAAACGAGCACGTCACTTCGTACACATGTGCCATCAAACGAAACGACTTGGAGGATGATGAGATCGAGTTTGTCTTACTGAAGAAATTCGCAGAAACCTTGTCAAAGGGAGCCATGATATGGTATGACAACTTACCCCCTAATTATATGAACTCATTTGCTATGCTTGCAAACTCTTTTGTGAAAGCACGCTGGGGCTATCAAGGTCGAAACCAGAAAATCGGACCTCTTCAAAGTGAGACAAGAAGACAACGAAATGCTCAGAGAGTTCGTATCTCGATTTCAATTGGAACGGATGGACCTACCAACAATCACTGATGATTGGGCCGTTCAAGCTTTTTCCCAAGGACTCAATGTTCGAAGTTCGGTGGCTTCACAGCAATTAAAGCAAAATTTGATAGAATATCCGGCTGCCACTTGGGCTGATGCGTAAAACTGATATCAATGGAAGATCAGAGTCGAAGACGATCAACTAGGGGCTCTTTTCGGGTCCGTTTATCCTGTTAGACCCGTCGACAAGGTTAAGAGAGACATCGATCGTGAACCAAGGTCAAACAGGGATCGATATCAGTCGTACAATGATGATCGAAGAAGCAATGGGTCCGGGCGGAGCTCTATACGAAATGAAAGAATAAACCATCGAGGCTAGAACAATCGGGGACTCATGAGCAAGAATGGTTTCGACAGACCTATCGGACCAAAGAAGCACCGAGGTTGTTAGAATACAACTTTAACGTAGATGTTGCTGCTATCGTATCGGCTATCGGACGCATCAAAGATACCAAATGGCCTCAGCCTCTACAGTCTGACCCAGCCCAAAGGGACCCAAACGAAATGTGCAAATATCATGGCACTCACGGCCACAGAACAGAAGATTGCTGACAATTGAGGGAGGATGTAGCCCGGTTATTCAACAACGGGCATCTTCGAGAATTTTTGAGCGACCGAGCCAAGAATCATTTAGAAACAGGGACTCTAATAAATAAACCGAGTAAGAAGAGCCTCAACACGTCATTCATATGATCATCGGAGGGTCGATGTTCCTCAAGGTCCAACGTTAAAACACACCAAAGTATCTATCACGAGGGAGAAACGGATTCGAGATTACATACCAGAAGGAACTTTGTCTTTCAACGACGAGGACGCAGAGGGAATCATGCAGCCCCATAACGATGCAATGGTAATATCTGTACTCATGAATAAATCTCGAGTTAAACGTGTGTTAATTGATCCAGGTAGCTCGGCCAACATCATTCGATCGAGAGTCGTAGAACAACTCGGCCTACAGGACCAAATCGTGCCTGCAGCCCGAGTGCTAAACGGATTCAACATGGCTTGTGAAACTACTAAGGGAGAAATAACATTACTAGTAAATGCAATCAGAACCATCCAGGAGACCAAGTTTTATGTGATCGAAGGGGACATGAGGTACAACGCCCTGTTTGGGAGACCATGGATCCACATCATAAGAGCAATGCCCTCGACCCTTCACCGAGTATTTAAATTCCCAACACCTGAGGCGATTAAAAAAATCTACAGGGAGCAACCCGCTGCAAAGAAGATATTTGTCGTCGATGAAGTGATTCCGATATCAACACTCTCGTCGACAAAGGAGCCGGGTTCGAAAGAAAAACAGAAAGCAAAATAGCAATCATTGATGCCGGCCACGACCCAACCAGACAAGCAGAGGACTAATAAAGACGATGATTATGGGGTTCCTCGATCGTTTGTAGTCCCCGATGATTCCGACACTACCAAATCAATGGTCGAAGAGGTGGAGCAGGTCATATTGATCGAACATCTGCCCGATTGGAAGGTATACCAGGGCACAGGATTAACTCCTTAGCTCAGGAAAAAACTCGTTCAATTTCTCATCGCTAACATAGATTGCTTTGCTTTGTCCATCTCGACATGACAGGGATCCCACCATGAGCGTGGACTCAAAATTCCATCCGGTCAAGCTGAAAAGGAGACCCCAGTCCGAGATCATACATGCCTTCATCAAGGACGAGGTAACTAAACTCCTTAAAATAGGTCCATCCGGAAAGTCAAATACCCGAATAGTTAGCAGACGTGGTAGTAGTCCCTAAAAAGGGGAATAAACTGAGAATGTGTGGATTATAAGGATTTAAATAAGGCATGCCCCGATGACTCTTTCCCTTTGCCTAACATCGATCGCATGATCGATGCCATGGCCGGCCACGAGAACCTCAGTTTTCTTGATGCCTACTCCGGGTACAACCAAATACGAATGAACCCGGATGATCAAGAAAAGACCTCCTTCATCACTAAGTATGGCACACACTGCTATAACATAATGCCATTTGGGTTAAAAAATGCCGGTGCTTCTTACCAACGCCTAGTAATTCGGATGTTCGAAGAACAAATAGGGAAATCCATGGAAGTTTACATTGACGATATGTTAGTTAAGTTCCTGCGGTCAGAGGACCATTTAAAGTATTTGCAGGAAAGCTTCAGCTTATTGAAGAAGTACAACATGAAGCTGAATCCGGAATGTGATGACCCAAAAGGTCATCACTTGCTTTTAAATTTAATTTTGTGTTTTTGAGGCCTTGAAAACCTCTTTTATATTCACCTCGATTTGCGTGTGCAGTCCGGACGTGTAGCCGAAAAGCTTAAATGAGAAAATCTGTGAAAAATGATAAATTTTGACTATAAAATGAATTAATTTGACTTCGGTCAATATTTTTGGTAAACGGACCCGGACCCATGATTTGGCGGTCCCGGAGGGTCCGTAGGAAAATATGGGACTTGGGCGTATGCCCGGAATCGAATTCCGAGATCCCAAGCCCGAGAAATGAATTTTTTAAAGAAAATTGTTTTCTGAAATTGTTTAAAGGATTTTGAAATAAAATTTGATTAGAACATGTTGGTATCGGGCCCCTATTTTGGTTCCGGCGCCCGGTACAGGTCTTATATATGATTTAAGATGATTCTGTGAAATTTGGTGAAAAATGGAATCCGTTTGACGTGATTCGGACTTAAAATGAAAATTTTGATGCTTTATGAAGTTTGAGAAAAATTCTTTGATTTTGAGGTTTAATTCGTTGTTTGAGAGGTTATTCTGGCGATTTGATCGCATGGATAAGTTCGTATGATGTTATTGAGTTAGTACGTATGTTTGGTTTTGAGCCCCGAGGGCTCGGGTGAGTTTCGGGTAGGTTCCGGGGTGTTTAAACTTAGGAAAATTCTGCTGTTGCACCAGTTCTGGTGTAACCGCACCTGCGGTTCTTGGGCCGCAGATGCGGACTCGCAGGTGCGAGAAGTGCATCGCAGGTGCGGAATCCTTCGCAGATGCGGATAATTTTCCGCAGATGCGGTTCCGCAGGAGCGGGTCCTTTCTCACAGGTGCGGCCCCAGTGGGGCCTAGTCATTTCCGCAGAAGCGACAATTTTTCTGCACGTGCGGTTGCGCAGATGCGACCCCTGAGCCGCAGATG
Organism: Nicotiana attenuata; assembly: GCF_001879085.1. Classification (NCBI taxonomy): domain Eukaryota; kingdom Viridiplantae; phylum Streptophyta; class Magnoliopsida; order Solanales; family Solanaceae; genus Nicotiana; species Nicotiana attenuata. The sequence goes on from NW_017672089.1 coordinate 70,921, forward strand.
CGGAAGTCGGGCAGTGAGTCTTTTTAAAAACATAACTTCAGCGATTTTCTTTCAAACTTTCACAAAAAATAGAAGAACTAGGGCGATTTTCTCAAGAGATTTTCTTCCCAAATCACAAGTAAGCACTCACTAACTGATTTCTTTCAACTATCTAATGTTTTTCATCAACTTTTATCAATAATTCTAGGGTTTTAATGGTTGAAAATTGGAGAATTGGATAGAGTTAGGGCTTTTTGATTATTTGGGAATTTGACCTCGTTTTGGGGTCGGATTTCAAAACAAATGATATATTCGGGCTCGTGGGTGAATGGGTGATAGGGTTTTGGTCCGAACCTCGTGTTTTGACCAAGCGGGCCCGGGGTTAATTTTTGGATTTTTGGGAAGAATGATTAAAAAGCTATAATTGAGCATTGGAATTGGATTGTTTAGCATTTATTGATGTTATTAAGTCGATTATGTATAGATACGATTGTGTTGGAGCCAAATTCGAAAGGAAAGGCGGTATTTGAGGATTGAGTTGGCCGTGGAAGTTCGAGGTAAGTGTCCGGTCTAACCTTAGCTTGAGGGATTAGGAGTTGTATCCTATTTTCTAATTGCTTCTTGTTGAGTACGACGTATAGGCATGGTGACGAGTATCTATACGTTGGTGTTGAGCATGACCGTGAGTCTTGAATTGATAGTTATTGTGTTCTTGAATGTTACTGCGGATGTTATAATTGATGGTATCCGATATTGAGCAAAGATTTAGTTTATTTTCGTGGATTTTATTTATGATCGAGGGTTGGTACTAATTGAGCTGAGCAGGAGTTGAGTTAGGATTGGTTATAGTTAATTCTCCCTTGCCGGGATGTTTGTCTTGATATTGTTGTTCCCTTGCCGGGAAGTTATTATATCGCTTTGTTCCCTTGTCGGGATTCCTTGTGATTTTGTGTTGGCTTGTAAATGGGATCGGGTGGTATGCCTACCACGAGATATGATGAAATGGGATCGGGTGGTACGCCTACCACGAGATATGATGAAATGGGATCGGGTGGTACGCCTACCACGAGATATGATAAATGGGATTGGGTGGTACGCCTAGCACGAAATATAATGAAATGGGATCGGGTGGTACGCCTACCACAAGATATGAGAAATGGGATCGAGTTGCGCCTGCAACGAGATGTGGACCGAGAGTGAAATCTGCCTTTGTTTTTCCTTATTCTTGTTAGAAGTTAAATTTTGATTTCTTGATAATTCTCTTGAGATTCTGTTTTATCTGTTATTCCTCGAAGCACGTTTCCCCTTCCCAGCTTTAATTGTTTGTTCTAGTTTATTTTTCCGCTGTATATACATATATAACTGCACAGGTTTATCTGGAGTCTGGTCCTAGCCTTGTCACTACCTCGCCGGGATTAGGCCAGGCACTTACCAGCACATGGGGTCGCTTGTGCTGATGTTACACTTTGCACTCTGTGCAGATACCAGAGCAGTACTAGGACAGCAGCAGTAGTTTGGGAGCCAGCCTTCAGTCCACAGAGATCCCGAGGTAGTCCTGCAGGCGTCTGCAGGCCCGGCGTCTCTTCTATATACTATTATGTTCTGTTATCACTTGTATCCGAGACAGACTGAGATTCTTTCTTTCAGACATTTGTATGTAGTAATCATAGACAGTCCGTGAATGTTGTGACACCGGTTTCTGGGTAGAGGCATATGTTGGCTATTCGTATCGATTTTGGTATTATATTTATCTAAGTCTTCCGCTTAATTTCATCTTTCGCTACTGTTTAAATGTTGATCACCTGTTGTTACAACTATTTAAAAGTGTTAAAAATGAAAAGGTTAAAGATTTCTAAATTTCGTGGCTTGCCTAGCTTCTACGAGTAGGCGCCATCACGACTCCCGAGGGTGGAAAATCCGGATCGTGACACGGAAAAATGTGTGTTCGGTGTCAGATCAGGTAAATTTCTCGGGTTCATGGTATCCAATCGAGGAATCGAGATCAACCCCAAAAAGATCAAAGCTATTAAAGATATCACGATAGTGGAAAACGTGAAGGTCTTGCCAAGGCTAACCGGGCGCATCGCCGCCCTGGGACGATTCATCTCGAGGTCCTCTGATAAGAGCCATCGATTTTTCTCGTTACTGAAGAAGAAAAACAACTTCACATGGACCCCAAAATGCCAACGGGCCTTGGAAGAGCTTAAGCGATATCTATCGAGCCCGCCACTGCTTCATACGTCGAGGGCAGATGAACAACTATACTTGTATTTGGCAGTATCGGAAATAACGATAAGTGGAGTCCTATTTCGGGAAGAACAAGGTACGCAATTTCTAATTTATTATGTTAGCAGGACCTTAGGTGAGGCCGAAACTAGATATTCTCACCAAGAAAAATTGTCGCTCGCTCTGCTAAGTGCCTCTAGGAAATTGATACCATATTTTCAGTGCCATCCTATATGTGTTGTGACAACTTACCCATTACGAAATATAATGCATAACCGAACTCTCGGAACGATTGGCCAAATGGGCCGTAGAAATCAGCAGGTACAATATTGAGTATCGACCCCGAACAACAATCAAGTCTCAAATTTTGGCAGATTTTGTGACCGACTTTATGCCGGCCCTGATACCCGAGGTCGAAAGAGAATTATTGGTAAACTCAAAGACATCTTCTGAAATCTGGACCCTCTTTATGGACGGTGCCTTGAACGCAAAGGGGTCCGAACTTGGCACCGTACTGAAGCCACCCACAGGTAATATAGTTAGACAATCCATTAGAACTATGAAATTGACTAACAAAGAGGTCGAATATGAGGCCATGATACAGGTTTCGAACTGGCCAAAGTCTTGGGGGCGGAAGTGATCGAAGCTAAGTGTGACTCCCTCCTTGTGGTGAACCAAGTTAATGGCACGTTCGAAGTTAGAGAAGAACGAATGCAAAAGTACCTAGATAAGTTGCAGATAACATTATATCGGTTCAAAGAGTGGACTTTGCAGCACGTACCTGAAGATTAAAATAGCGAGGCCGATGCCCTTGCAAACTTAGGATCGTCGGTCGAAGACGACGAGCTCAACTCGGGGGTAGTCGTGCAGCTCATGAGATCGGTAGTAGAAGAAGGTCAAGCCGAAATAAACTCCACAAGCCTAACTTGGGATTGGAGAAATAAATACGTAGAGTGTTTGAAGATCGGGAAACTACCCTTAGATCCAAAAGAATCGAGGGCCATGCGCATGAAGGCAGTCCGATTTAGCTTGTCCGAGGACAGAACCTTGTTCAGAAAAATGTTTGATGGCCCGCTAGCAGTATGTTTGGGACCGAGAGATACCGAGTACGTTCTGAGGGAAGTCCATGAGGGCACCTGCGAAAATCATTCAAGCACCGAATCATTAAGGTGATTAGAGCCGACTATTACTGGAGCGACATGGAAAAAGATGCGAAGGAATTCGTACGAAAATGTGCCAAAGACATGCTCCGTTGATTCACCAACTCGGGGAACTGCTGTATTCGGTCTTGTCACCATGGCCATTCATGAAGTGGGGAATGGACATCATTGTCCCTTTTCCATGGGCACCGGGTAAGGCTCAATTTATCTTATTTAAAACTGACTATTTTTCTAAGTGGGTTGAAGCACAGGCGTACGAGAAGGTCAGGGAGAAGGAAGTCATCGACTTTATTTGGGACCACATCATATGTCGGTTCGGAATGCCATCTGAGATTGTATGTGACAATAGGAAACAATTTATCGGCAGCAAAGTGACCAAGTTTCTCGAAGATCATAAGATTAAAAGAATCCCATTGACACCTTATAACCCTAGTGGGAACGGACAAGCCGAATCAACCAACAAAACCATAATCCAAAACCTTAAGAAAAGGTTAACCGACGCCGAAGACTAAAAAACCATAATCCAAAACCTTAAGAAAAGGTTAACCGATGCCATAGGAAAATGGAAGGAGATCCTGCCCGAAGTCCTTTGGGCATATCGCACGACCTCGAAGTCCATTACCAGAGCTACTCCGTTCTCATTGGTTTACGGTGCCGAAGCTCTAATACCGGTCGAAGTCGGGGATCCAAGTATCATATTCCGATATGCAACAAAGGAATCAAATGACAAGGCCATGAATACGAGCCTGGAGCTATTGGATGAAAGGCGTGAAGCCGCCCTTGTTCGATTGGCTGTCCAAAAGCAACGGATCGAGAGGTATTACAATCGAAAGACCAACCTTCAATACTTCAATATCAGAGACTTAGTACTAAGGAAGATCACACTAAACACTTGGAATCCAAACGAAGGGAAGTTGGGTCCAAACTGGGAAGGACCGTACCAAATTCTCGAGGTCACCGGGAAAGGATCCTATAAGCTCGGATATGAACGGAGAATAATTACCGAGCAATTGGAATGTAACTCACCTAAAACAATATTATTGCTAAGGTATGACCCCTTTTATTTTCTTTTATTTGTATTTTGGATTAACACTTGCAACTGATCGACAAGAAGCAGCACGAAGTCTTTAGGTCGGAAAGCACGTGTTGCACTCTTTTTTCCTTGAACCAGTTTTGTCCCAAATGGGTTTTCCGGCAAGATTTTTCACGAGGCAACAGTGGATCGTGCTAACTTAGAATCAAGGGCTGATCACGAATCGGTGGCAAAGCTAGCATTAACGGTATTCAAGGTTCCTCTACAATCAACCTCGAATACTGGGAGGCATTACCCTCGGATATCGACTTTAGCAAGGAAAGAAACTTCGTAGCTGAAGGGTATCGATCGATACAATTTATTGTAAGGGCCAAACGGTCAAATGAACCGTGCCCACATAGATTTCTCGAGCCATGGAATAAAGCATGTACGCAAGTATGACTATTTTACACAAGAATAAAGAGAAGTATCTTCCTTGCAATCATCTTGTCTTTTTTATTAAAAAAAATCTCTTATTTACATTTCTTAAAGAATTCCCTGCTTCCGATCCCCTAAAGGTAACGAGCCCAAGGGCCTCCTTAGCCTAAGATCGAACAATCACTCTCTTACTCGGGGATATAAGACCTATTAGGCAACCCCCGAAATCTAAAAGGCTACAGCCATTCCCAATCGGGAACTGATATCTTATGCAAGCCTGGATAATTAGGGAATGTAAGCCCACTGGGCGACACCCGAACTAAAAGGTTACGACTATATTAACGCAGCTCGAAGACGTCAGAGACCCATAATATAAATAAGGCCTTCAAATAGAAAATTTTCATAACCGGTTCTAAAGGCTACCCTCAGCGAACTATAATCTCAGCTACTTACTTTGGGAGGAAGTTTCCGGTAACATCGAAACCCCCAAAGAATGCCTTAAAATAGACTAATGTAAAGGCAAAGTTTGTTTGAACCTTCAAACATAACCTGATTATTTTGTGCTAAGGCATTTTGGTCTTTGTGAATATAAATAAGAAAGCAAAGGGAAAAATTTGAAAGCCGAGAAAGGGAAAGAAAGCCTTATATATATTCAAAACAAAATTCTTTTACAAGGGCCAAACAGCTCGATAAAATTTTTTACAAAGGCCGAATGGCCTCAACAAAAATGGAAGAAACAAAAGAGCAAAAACATCTAAGGGCCTAAGTGGCCTGGTCCCCATCGCAGGCAGCATCTTCACCCTCGGGATCTTCCCCGCCTTCGGACTCTCCTAATACCTCGGAGTCATTATCATCCTCGAGATAGGCTAATTATCACGATCCAAAATTCATTAAAGGTCGTGATGGCGCCGGACACCACTGTCAGGCAAGCCAACACCAAATAACTAGAATTTTCTTGTTTTAATATTTTTGAAAATCGTTTCCTTTATACATTAAACGATAAGTAATGAATTTCACTGAATAAGAAATGATGTCTTAGACAAACTCAATGTTAAATTAACCCATAATCTTCTCAGAACCCGGTGTCACAAGTGCATGAACAATCACTAGGAAATCAAATAAAGTACAATAACTGTCTGGAATAAAAATTTGGACAGAAAGTAAATACAATACACTGAAAGAGACTATACTGGTTGCGGGTCGCCTCGAGGAATGTAGCTCACCTAAGTCTTCGTATCATCCATGCTGCTACGCCCATTAAGCCACTAGGGGTACATGTGCCTGTGTAACAAAAATGCACAGCAAGTGTAGCACGAGTACGAAAACGTGTACTCAGTAAGTATCCTGTCTAATCTCGAAGAAGTAGAGACGAGAGGTCGACTTCGACACTACTAATGGTCCAATAATGTCATTACAATAAAGAAGTGAATAAGAATGAAGCAGGGCTAATATATGAAATAAACATGTATAAAATACACAATACCATCCCCCTTCTTCAGAATTTTACTCAAGTTTTCAGCTAGCAAGTTCCCTCCATAACCGGAGTATATATGTACAGTTATAGTGGTTTCCGTCAAGGAAATTATCAGGATTCAATTCAAGGAAAAATCCCTCACATACACCGGCTCCTGGCCTAGTGTTACGCACGATTCCATGAGTATAATATATATATATATATATATATATATATATATATATATATATATATATATGTATATATGTATATATATGGGAAATGCCGAGGCGTACGGCCCGATCCAACATAAAGTAAATTGTGCACTGCCAGAGGGTCGAATGGCGCGAACCATAGATGCATCTATTACCTTGCTCGCGAATCATACATGCGACGCGGTCAAATATAAATAAACAATCACCCCGCTCATGAATCATACATGCGACGCGGTCAAATATGAATAAACAATCACCCCGCTCGCGAATCATACATGCGACAATGGTATACATAGAAACACACATTTCAACAGTCAATCAAGACTTCATCAGAGAAACAATTATTTAAGGAGGTGTCAATTTCTCTTTCACAAGACGAGAAAATGAAGTTTAACTCTTTTAGAAAATCATTTACCACTTCGATGCGATTAAAGCAATTTAAACTATCAATAAGGTTACAGTTATTTCAAGTAAAGCATGCTTTTGGGTCCTATGCCACTCGGACATAAGCATAATAGTAGCTACGCACGGACTCTCGTCACCTCGTGCGTACGTAGTCCCCCACAAATAGAAGCACATATCCAATTAATTTACCTATGGGTACAATTCCCTCTTACAAGATTAGAAAGGAGACTCACCTCGCTCCGAAGTTTCTTAACCGGCATTCCACGCCCTTCCGAAGACTCAAATTGATGCATAACTCCCCAAAACTAGCCAATAATTATGCAAACCCATTAATATATGTTCAATTACTCATAATAATCCAATTTATAACAATTTCAAACCCCGATCGAAAAGTTGACCAAATCGCCCTTGGGCCCACGTGCACGGATTCCGAAATTTTTCGAAGATAAAGTTTGCCCACAACCTCACGAACTCAAAATATATAATTTACTCTCAATTTCATGTCCAAAATCGTGGTCAAAATCCAAGAATACCAAATTTCTAGGTTTTCCTCAAAATCCCAATTTTCTACTAATTTCCATATAAAAACATATACATAATCAATGTATTTAACTCATAATAGGCGGGATTAACATACCTCCAAGTTGCTAGGTGGAAGCCCCTCTCAAGAAGCTCCAAAAACCGCCCAAGAATGGAGAAAATGAGCAAAAATGGCCAAACCCCCCTATTTAATGTGTTCTGCCCAGCGACTTCCGCACCTGCGGTCCACCTGCCGCTTCTGCGGATGCTCCTTCACACCTATGCCCTTTGCCGCTTCTGTGGCCTTCCTTTTTGCTTCTGTGCTCACGCAGATGCGGTCAAGGCTCCGCACCTGCGATCCTTCACCTGGCGGCCCTACTCCGCTTCTGCGACTTCTAGGCCGCTTCTACGGCTCCGCACCTGCGGCCCAAGCCTCGCAGGTGCGGTTACACCAGAAGGCAGCTGCTTTATTCCTTCTTCAAATTCAAAATTTGATCCGTTAGCCATCCCAAATCCACCCGAGGCCCCCAGGACCCCGACCAATCATTCCAACCGGTCCCAAAATATAATGCGGACTTGCTCGAGGCCTGAAATCACATCAAACAACGTCGAAATCACAGATCACACTCCATTTCAAACTTGATGAACTTTAGAACTTCGAACTTCTTCATTCGATGCCGAAACCTGTCAAATCACGTCCGATTGACCTCAAATTTTTCACACAAGTCTTATTCGACATTACGGACCTACTCCAACTTTCAAAATCGGAATCCAACCCCGATATCAAAAAGTTCACTTCCGGTCAAACTTCTCAAAAAACCTTCAAATTTCTAACTTTCGCCAAATGACTCCAAAATGACCTACGGACCTCCAAATCCACTTCCGATCGCGCTCCCAATACCAGAATCACCATACGGAGCTACTCCCAGACTCGGAATCCCAAACGGACATCGATAACACTAAAACACATTTCATCCCAAACTTATAAAATTCTTCCAAAATGCTAACTTCCACAACAGGCGCCGAAACGCTCCCGGGTCATCCAAAACCCGACCCGGACATACTCCCAAGTCCAAAATCATCATACGAACCTGCTGGAACCTTCAAATCCCTATTCCGAGGTCGTTTACTCAAAACTCCAATCCTTGTCAGTTCCTCCAACTTAAAGCTTCCGAAATGCGAATTCTCTTTCCAAATCAACTCCGAACTTCCCGGAATTCAATTCCGACCATGCGTACAAGTCATAATACCTGATGTGAATCTGCTCATGGCCACAAACCGTCGAACGACGTGCTAGAGCTCAAAACGACCGGTCAGGTCATTACATTCTCTCCCACTTAAGCATACGTTCGTCCTTGAACGTGCTGAGACCTGTACTGGAGTTGTCCGGAATCACTGTTTAACACCTTGTGAACCTACCCGTGCTACCACAACTTAGTTGAGCACATTAGCTTGATCAAATCAGAAGATATCCTCTTTCATTTAGGCAAAAGAGCCTTAGAGCCCCGTTTCAACATCCGAAATTCTCTGCCAGGCCTGCTTCCAATGTATGAACACCGTATCAATCACTACGCGATGTACCAGAACATGACTGCATACCTTTGCCGAATTCTCACCATGCGCCACATCATTCACAGGACTACAATAACATTCTCTGATCATAACAACCGACATTCCCCGAATTTGATGCTCACAATGCACCTCATGACATGTGTAAGTCTTGATCCAACTCTTACCATACCGCCACGACGGTAGAGACGTGTAGAAATTCATAACCACTGCCGAGTCAACCAACTGTTGAGTCTATACTCCTGACAAGAATCATTACTCATTCTGAACCAAATAAATGTACTTGCTCTTTAATACACTTCATATAATCCGATCGCACTGATCCTAGATCCAACAATCTCGTCTTACCCAGTATAAGCTGCTCAGGCAATAAGCCACCCCAGACATGACCAAAAGTCTCATATGATGCCAAAATGTGCCAATAGGCCACATACTTGAACGTGATACATAAGGAAATTGAACTCTGGAAGAGACTACTCAACCCACGAAACTAATTAGACAACCAAAAAGGTGTCATGAACCTTCCTCAAAAAATGGGAAACGAAACACACAAAATAGAATATAAGGGACTGTACTCATCATCACACTGTTGCGGCGTGCAACCCGATCCAAACAACATACCCGTGGCGGCGTGCCACCCGATCCACACATAGAACTTACACAAGGAGATACACACCGAGATAAATTGCTCATTACCACAAAATACCGAATATCGGTCACAAGCACGCTAAGTGCATAATACCATCCCTGGGAAGACAGACAGCGCCGTACGCTACGATACTCAAGCACAACTGAGGTGCGATATATAATCTGAATCACGAGAGTAATCCCGCTCACATAACACCCTCGCTACGCAGAACCTCAACACATAAGAAATTTACCAAGCCGCTTCACAACTCACACAGCCCGTCATAGCATTACATGAAAATAGCCGACGACGACATAGCATCCAACGTCCAAATACCCCTTCATAAGGAGCGCTATGCTGAAATGAACACATCCGGCCTGGTATAAAGCCCACCTTCATATTTAAATCCATCCACAGACCCCAAGCCGATTCTGATCGCACCGTAATAGGCAAATAACCTTTCAAGGGTCCATAAATACCCCTTTTTCCTATAACTCACAAGTACAACCATCACAACCGGAGTAAATCTCCACAGTCCACAACCCAATAAACTGAGTGCCCTTCAGGCATAAATTCTCAAATTAGCGATATTACCACAATCTTCATACTTGGTTTAAATTTCCAATCAATCAAGTGACCACATGTCACACTTATACAATCTCCCCGTGAGACATGCTCCCACGACCTTCCGCACCAGATAACCAGTCTGCACATCCATACCACCGGCCGCACTAATGTTGTAAAGAAAATCAAGAACCCATAACTAGGTTACAACGCCTCTTTCACAAAACGCCGATCTCAGGTGACGCTGAAGACAATACCAGCTTACTCTAAACATTCAAATCTCTTTCCTGTTCATCCGTGCTCGTGAAGTCCTTGTCAACACCGAACCGCAACCTTGATCCTCATTTCCAAATTTCATACCATTCACTGCGCCTAACATGCCAATATGCGATAGCGCCAGAATTTCATCATAACTCCTGAACCACTAATAGGGTAAACACTTCATCACCTAGAAACTTTTTACTTAACTCATTCCAAGAGAACCATAGCCACACGCGAGTAACTTCGCATAACCGTAGGACATTCCAATCCTCAAGTAGTGGTCTGAACCACCATAACCCTTCCGGGATCCGCCTACACATACCAGGCCATAATACTTGAATACTTCCAAATAGAATCAATTACGCCGGTCGTCAAACCTCGCACGTACCGCCCAAATCACGTGCATAACTTACTCTCGCTGAAGGAACTGATCCGCCTTCATTAAGCCAATTCAACCATGGCTAACCAATCTAACTTCTTCTAATTCATCCTTAACTTGCCTTAGAGATAATCATAGTTCCTTTCCCCACATCACTAATCTAAATCCGCACTCATCTAGAGTGACCCCATTCTACGAGACCACATTGTCTCCACGCCCATGAATCGTTTCATACCCTCCTTGCACATACATTCGCATCTTCAACTGATACACCCATTCTGATAATTCCTCTACGAATCCGAAGTTATCTTCTCGCTTTCCTCCAAATGCTACACTGCAAGTCAAAAATATCATAGAACATCCCGAGCCTCTTATCACAATCTGCTACAAAAGCTCGATTCTTAACCATACTCCGGGCTTGAATCCTTAGGCACCGTATTTTTAACTTTTGAATTCACTAGGACCGTTGTTGAGAGTCACCCACTCTGGCTTGGTCCCAAATATAATCAACTCCAAGGCTCCGCTGGCACATGAACACCCATCTCTATGGTGCACTCAATTGAATTACTTCCTTGTAACCCACCTCCGTACGAAACACAAATCCTAAGTCTTCCCAAAGCCTAAACATGAGTCAATAAGGCCAATTATAGCACACCTTTATCAATTCCTTTGCTCAAATTACCACTTATGTTCTTTTCCCTTAGCTGTAATAACTCACCTATGCCGATAACCCGAACCTCACAAGTAAATAACCATGCAGCCTAATTGCAGGTGGTGGGACTCTCCCACTTAGCTTAAAGCCACTTTTACACAACTCTGGAACCTACCAAGATTCTTTCTTCATTGTTGACATGATCTTGCACAACCAACCGCCAACTTCCTCGAAATCCTTCTGTTAGCATTTCATGAACACTCCGAATCATTAACCATGTTCGACCTCTTTACCGGATAGCCAGTGAAATCCTTCGCAGAAGCTTCGCCAACCACGCGACCGCTGACCTGCTCACACGATATAACCCGCATGTGGAAATTACACGCCAACATCTTCCAACGTCGCTGCACGGGGTACAATCACTACGACCCCAATAACACATCCTGAGCTCGTGCTTCTCCACCAACTGTACTAGTCCGTTCACTTCTTAGGGACATCAACTAAATACACAACAATACCTCCAAATCCAAGGTCGTGTTGGATCCTTCCTCATATCAAGCAACTCCTTTCTGTTATATCAAATCTCCCGCCGTATAATAGCCAGTATTTTCAAATTAAGCTCATGGACCCAATTGTCGTCCGCTAAAATTCCCAATTCACTCTAAACTTTTCCTCAAGGTGTGTAGTTATCCTGCCGCTGAACCCATATGCTACTCTGCCACTCTCCCACTTTGGGCAAACTCGCTTCTTTAAGAAACTACTCGACTTTCGCTTCTTACACCCGACCTTCTGGAAGTTTAACCACCGCATGACACTCCCCACATGTTCTTCCTCATCCTTTGCTGCTCAGCTGATGCCTTAGATCAAAATCTATCTCAGCAGCACTTGAACCAATAGACCGCTACTAACTTTATTCCTTTCCGAAGATCATCTTTCTCGAGCTGTCAACCTTAGAAATACTGATTTGATCCTGAACCACCGCACACCGCGATCTCTAACAGCCGTTCCCTGATACCATTTCAAAACACCCCGCCCAAAAGGGAGATTGAAGAAGATCATAACACCGGCAAACTTAACACATACAATCGAGGACGACGATACCACGTCGCAGACAGAAATTCCACCATCCTTGAAAACACCAAGTCTCGTTACTCTATCAACCCAAACATGATCATTCATAGTTTGATTGCCTTTCCACCGCCGGAAATCAGATACTGGATCTCTGAATCATACACTTAGTAAACCTCCTCTCAAGTCATTCACTGCCCCGACACATAGGCAAGCATTCTATCCTCTCATCAATACTGCGCGATAATCGTTCATTAGCATCTTAGCAACCTGTACATAACCTCGAAGCTCTCAGAAGTACAGCTACTAAGCTGAAACGATAGAATATCCATCTGCAAGGCGGCGACAATAGTCCAACCAACCATGCAGGGAGAAATATCCCACACCACATCTGTAGTACCATTAAATCTCCTCAATTCTCGATTTATAATAAGCTCTTCACGTCGCATAAGATTGAATGGAAAGGAAGTGAAGGCATAAGCCTCAAAGGAATCAAACCGCACGATGAAGAATCAAGAAGGGAAGTGCTCCTAACAGCCCTGTAGCCTCTTGAAGATAAGTACAGACATCTCCGTACCGATCCGCAAGACTCTACTAGACTCACTCATGACTCGTGAGACCTAAGGGAACCTAGTGCTCCGATACCATGTTGTCACGACCCAAAATCCATTAAAGGTCGTGATGGCGCCGGACACCACTGTCAGGTAAGCCAGCACCAAATAACTAGAATTTTCTTATTTTAATATTTTGGAAATTGTTTCCTTTATACATTAAACAATATGTAATGAATTTCACTGAATAAGAAATGATGTCTTAAACAAACTCAATTTTAAATTATCCCATAATCGTCACAGAACCCAGTGTCATAAGTGCATGAGCAATCACTAGGAAATCAAATAAAGTACAATAACTGTCCGGATTACAAATTTGGACAGAAAGAAAATACAATACACCAAAAGAGACTATGCTGGCTGCGGGTCGCCTCGAGGAATGCAACTCACCTAGGTCTTGTATCATCCATGCTGCTACGCCCATTAGGCCACTAGGGTTACATGTTCCTGTGCAACAAAAATGCACAGCAAGTGTATCATGAGTACGAAAACAACGTGTACTCAATAAGTATCCCGATAAATCTCGAAGAAGTAGAGACGAGAGGTCGACTTCAACACTTACTAATGGTCCAATAATGCCATTACAGTAAAGAAGTGAATAAGAATGAATTAGGGCTAATATATGAAATAAACATGTATAAAACACACAATACCATCCCCCTTCTTCACAATTTTACTCAAGTTTTCAGCTAGCAAGTTCCCTCCGTAACCGAAGTATATATGTACAGTTATAGTGGTTTCCATCAAGGAAATTATCAGGATTCAATTCAAGGAAAAATCCCTAACATACACCGGCTCCAGGCCTAGTGCTACGCACGATTCCATGAGTATAATGCATATGTATATATATATGGGAAATGCCGAGGCGTACGGCCCGATCCAACATAAAAGTAAATTGTGCACTGCCAGAGGATCGAATGGCGCGAAACATAGATGCATCTATAACCCCGCTCGCGAATCATACATGCGACGCGGTCAAATATAAATAAACAATCACCCCGCTCGCGAATCATACATGCGACGCAGGTACACATAGAAACACATATTTCAACAGTCAATCAAGACATCATCAGGGAAACAATTATTTAAGGAGGTGTCAATTCTCTTTTACAAGATGAGAAAATTAAGTTTAACTCTTTTAGAAAATCATTTACCACTTCGAAGAGATTAAAGCAATTTAAACTATCGATAAGGTTACAATTATTTCAAGTAAAGCATGCTTTTGGGTCCTAGGCTCCCCGGACATAAGCATAACAGTAGCTACGCACGGACTCTCGTCACCTCGTGCGTATGTAGCCCTACACAAACAGAAGCACATATCCAATTAATTCACCTATGGGGACAATTCCCTCTTACAAGGTTAGAAAGGAGACTCACCTCGCTCTGAAGTTCCATAACCGGCATTCCACGCCCTTCTGAAGACTCAAGTCGATGCATAACGCCCCAAAACTAGCTAATAATTATGCAAACCCATTAATATATGTTCAATTACTCATAATAATCCAATTTATAACAATTTCAAACCCTGATCGAAAAGTTGACAAAATCTCCCTCAGGCCCACGTGCACGAATTCCGAAATTTTTCGAAGATAAAGTTTGCCCACAACCTCACGAACTCAGATATATAATTTACTCTCAATTTCATGTCCAAAATCATGGTCAAAATCCAAGAATACCAAATTTCTAGGTTTTCCTCAAAATCCCAATTTTCTACTAATTTTTATGTAAAAACATATACATAATCAATGTATTTAACTCATAATAGGTGGGATTAACTTACCTCCAAGTTGCTAGGTGGAAGCTCCAATAACCGCCCAAGAATGGAGAAAATGAGCAAAAATGGCCAAACCCCCTATTTAATGTGTTCTACCCAGCGACTTCCGCACCTGCGGTCCACCTGCCACTCCTGCGGCTCCGCTTCTGTGGATGCTCCTTCGCACCTGCGCGCCACTTCTACGGCCTTCCTTTTCGCTTCTGTTCTCACGTAGATGCGGTCAAGGCTCCACACCTGCGGTCCTTCACCTGGCGGCCCTGCTCCGCTTCTGCGACTTCTAGTCCGCTTCTGCGGCTCCGCACCTGCGGCCCAAGCCTCGCAGGTGCGGTTACACCAGAAGGCAGCTGCTTCATTCCTTCTTCAAATTCCAAATTTGATCCGTTAGCCATCCGGAATCCACCCGAGGCCCCCGGACCCCGATCAATCATACCAACCAGTCCAAAAACATAATGCGGACCTGCTCAAGGCCTCAAATCACATCAAACAACGTCGAAATCACGAATCACACTCCATTTCAAATTTGATGAACTTTAAAACTTTGAACTTCTTCATTCGATGCCGAACCCTTTCAAATCACGTCCGATTGACCTCAAATTTTGCACACAAGTCATATTCGACATTATGGACCTACTCCAACTTTTGGAATCGGAATCCGACCCCTGATATCAAAAAGTCCACTTCTGGTCAAACTTCTCAAAAACCTTCAAATTTCTAACTTTCGCCAAATGACTCTAAAATGACCTACGGACCTCCAAATCCACTTCCGATCGCGCTCCAAATACCAGAATCACCATACAGAGCTACTCCCAGACTCGAAATTGCAAACGGACATCGATAACACTGAAATGCATTTCAACCCAAACTTATAAATTTTTTCTAAAATGCTAACTTCCAGAATTGGCGCCGAAACGCTCCCGGGTCATCCAAAACCCAATCTAGACATACGCCCAAGTCCAAAATCATCATACGAACCTGCTGGAACCTTCAAATCCCGATTTCGAGGCCGTTTACTCAAAAATCCAATCTTTGTCAATTTCTCCAACTTAAAGCTGCCGAAATGCGAATTCTCTTTCCAAATTAACTCCGAACTTCCCGGAATTCAATTCCGACCTTGTGTACAAGTCATAATACCTGATGTGAAGCTGCTCATGGCCTCAAACCACCGCATGACGTGCTAGAGCTCAAAATGACCGGTCGGGTCGTTACTCAATTGACCACTTCTAGGCAGGATTCAGACTCGGGGCTGGGAACCGGTTGACTAATCTCGGGCTCGAGGAAGGTCCACTCGATGGACTCTTCTTCAGCACCGGTATATCACCCAACCTGGTGACATCCTCCGTAGTGGTAGAGTCTACATCGTCAAAGGAGTTGTTAAAGATGTCTATCCCATGTGGCTCTTCGGTGGATCGTTCTTTCAACGCCTGAGCATCGGCAATCATAGACTCAGAAAATAATAATGGCGAACCGGAGAGGTCTATTATTCCGGGTATGCCCTTTGGAGCATTATTCGCTGTCCAGGAAGAACCGGCCACGATCTAATTATCGGCCTCCCCATCTCGAGGCGGAGTGGACTCGCCTCCTTCTGGTTTGGGAGCTTTGGCTAAAGCTCTCTTATCGACCTCCCAAAGTCAAGACAATTCAGTTTCATCCCCGCGGGTTCGGAGGTCTCTCGTATCACGACAACTGACTGCACGCGGGCCACCAGCTTAGATTTCTCTTCTTCTTCTTCTTCTTCGGACTTGTCCCTTAGCCGGTGGACTAGGTCCAAGGGTAGAGCGTCGGCGCTTTCCTTGGGTTTGCGCGCCAGCCTCCTCTTTGGTTTTTTCTTTTCCGAGTTTGGAGAACTCGAGGCCCTCTTCCTTTTCTTCTCATCACCCTGCCTCGGAGCAGGTGACTCGAGAGGCACATCCTCGTCACCGGATGGAGGCCTCATAGCAACATCCTTGGGGAGACCTACAAAAGAAAACAGAATCAATGAGAACTCAACGGCACGAGGAAGGAATCAAATATTATTGAATCGGATAGAGAAAACTTACCACAGGAACGGGCCTCCAACTGACCATTCGGTAGCTCGCGCCACGCGCGCTCGGAATAGGGTTTCTGTGACACGAGGTCCTCGACCCACTCCTTGAGTCGAGGAGCCACATTCGGCATTCGAGCAACGGCTGCACAACAAAAGTCGATAATAAGGGAGGAAAAAGGAAAAACAATAAACAAAATCCTTAAGGCAAAGTTACACTTATGTTTCATGTTCCATTTCTCGGGAAATAGAATGTTCTCGGACGGGATTAAGTCCGAGGTCTTCACTGAAACGAATCGGCCCATCCAGCCTCGGTCCTCATCTATACTCGAGGATGGGGCCCTACTGGTCCGGCTGCAAAGTTTAATTAATCCCTCTCGATAGAGTCGGGGACTGTATAGGCACATGAGATGATTGAGGGTGAAGGGACACCCCTCGATCTTTTTTACAAAAAAGCAAAGGAGAATCACTATCCTCTAGAAAGAGGGATGAATTTGACCGAGGGTCACCTCGTACCTCTTGCAGAAGGCAATGATGACCGGGTCTAAGGGACCCAACGTGAAGGGGTAAGTGTAAACACTTAAAAAACCCTCCACGTGGGTAGTAATTGATTCCTCATGCGAAGGCACCACCACATGTTTATCAGTCCAGTTGCAATCCTCTTTGACCTTGGAGAGGAGATCATCGGTGATCGAACATATATATCTGGATATCGGCTCACATCGACCTGGTACCGAAGAAGTTTTTCGACCTTGAATCAGCACGGGTCGAGCACCCACCAGGAACAAACTCTTCAGGGTGTGGTTCCACCGCAGGTCCATCGCGGGCAGGTCGTGATGAAGAGGCAGTCTCCTTTTGCGGAACTGTCTTAAAAGTTTTTGCCATTTTTCTTTTGAATAGAGATGACGAAGAGAAAGTTAGAAGATCGCGCTTAACATTTTGGAATGAAGATAAGCGAAAGTTCTTGCAAAATCCTCAAGAAATCTGATGCGAGTATTAGGGAATACAAAAAGTATTTTAAAGAACAAGAGTAGAGGAGATTTAAACTTCAAGTTTGAATGAATGAAAGTTTGGGTATTTATAGCTTGCAAACGACGGTTCAAAACCCATAATGGTCGACCAGCAACTGACGAACATTAAATGCCTTTAAAGACGTAAATGACGAGACGTTTCGTCAGTTTTGTCATTTCTAGCGCAAAGAATCGAGACAAAGATCGAGGGCTTATATTGTTTCTCGTCATTTACTCTCTGAAAAACGAGGGGAGTATTGGTATATGGTTGAAACCAGGCTCATCTATTGCTAGACAGACAGGGGTTGAAACCGGATGGGTTAAAGATCGACCCCGAATTATATCGAACCAAGGTACGGAGTTAGAGCATGCGTCTTCAAGATCATCGAGCCCGTAGCTCCGGAACCGACCCCGACTCCGACCAAGCTCAAGGAAATATTATCGGACCGAATAACAAAAGGTCGAGATATTCGTAACCGGTCGGATATCACGACGGGTATCTCGGCACGTATCAACAAATGACTGAATAATTAGCAAATCATGAGATTTCTTACCTTTTGTGGAATTGTATCTAAAGTAGGACTCCCCTACTATATAAAGGGGGTCTGATAATTTATAATAGACATTGTAACACGCATCAAAAAGCAATATATTGATCATTTCTAGATCTTATTATCTTGTTAATCTATTCTGTCATCGGTTGAGGCATTTCTTGACTCAGGTGTGACCAGCCTTCAAGACTAAGACTATTCAATTTGTGTGGTTTGCATTTATTTTCTTATCATTAATTTCAGTATTTATCTATTTTCTCAATTTATATCAAGTTATATTACGTATCCTTAAAACCGTGTATAAATTCAATTGTTATCCGATTTTGAGCTTTATATTACGTATCAAGTTAGAAAATTTTAGCTTTATATTACTAGACAATATGCATCTAATTCAATTTCATGTTTGAAAACTTCATTCCATTTCCATTTGATTAACTTTTGTGAGTTATCACTTTATATCTCGTTGTTGTGCTACATTTCGAAATTACATAGTATTAATTACAATACGATATATTATTTATTTTCTAATTAACAAAGGAGGAGCAGAAACAAATGCTGACGAGGAAGGAGCAATGTACATGCATAAGTAGTAGAGAATGATGGCGGATGCAGCGTTTGTCAATCGAACCTATTATTCTCAATATATATATATATATATATATATATATATACACGTAGGCTGCTTAGTAGTGACACTAACTACTATACTAAGTAGTAATATTACTTTCTTTACTTAAACAGAAGAAGNTATATATTTTATATATAAGTATTTTCTATATAATTTATAATATAAGTCTTTTCTTTTTATTTTACTACTAGTTTCTGGGCACGCGTATTGCACGTGGACCCAATAACTATAAGTATTAAAATTTAAAAATCACATTTGCTTTAGAAGCCAAGATTTGACTATATTGCTCAAAACTTTGTCTCATGCATTTATGCTTCTTTGAGAAAATAACTTGAAAAAGTTGAGCTTGACTGTCGCGAGAGCCTCCACAACTCTGAGAAGATGAAACAACTTTATCTTTAACATGAGTATAATCACATGTATGATAACATGGAATAATGTCTTTAAACTAATTTGCGGAAAAAATATCAATACAAACAAAGTGAGCAATTTAATTAGAGTTGTTTGGATGCATATCTGTATGATGATATATATATGTATGATAGTTTCAAAAGACTAATGTTAAATATACAAATTTAGATATATATAGTACAAAAAATCTTATAAAGTTTTAATAAAAAATATTTTAAAATTCCAACAGAAGTATTTAATATTCGCTTTGTACATAAACTTTGAAGAAACAAATTACTTTTTTTCGAAGTTTTAAATCTGTGACTGAATATTATCCATAGGGTAAGAAGAAACAAGGAACCAAAGCTAACAGGTTCCGTAGATTTTCAAGGTTAGTACAATTAGAAACGTATTCAAAAAACAGATTAGATATTTTGCTGATAAATTACATATGCAACATGAATCAAATGCTTGTTGTACCACTTAAGAACATGCAAATATATATATATATATATATATATATATATATATATATATATATATATATATATATAACCAAATAGTTGTCTTAATGCTAGCAAATTGAGTCTAGGAAAGTTTATCTTTGAACCAATAATAAGGTAAAAATCTCAAAAGTACTCTCTATGAGTCAAGTTAGGCATACCTGATAACCTAGGTTTTCACATCCTTGGGCGCCTTTGGTGGTTAACTTCTCTTAAATATGTACTTATTCAATTACCTTACCAATCTCAAACATGTTACTTTTAATACCCAAATGTGATCTCAAGCTCCTCCTCGTCTCCTCTCCTTCTAACCAGTAGATTCCTATTCTCTTTAAGGTCGAGGAAGGATGTACATATGTGCACTCACAGCTAAAACTTTCTGTTTTTCCGTGTGACAATAGTTGTTTGATGGTAAAGAGGAATAATACACGCTCAACCCTAGGAAGCCAAATTGTATAAGAAAAGTAATAAATTCCATCCTTAAATTTTCCCTACAATTCACCTAAGACAAATGAAAAGTCATATTGCCATGTGCTCGTTGATTCCAATTAGATGGCGAAGTTTTCTCCAATTATGACGTTTGATGTAGTCATAATTGATCATTTAATAGGAATTCAATTGAATAGCCAACTTCATTTCGTTTTATAGTTATCTAGTGAGACTGACATAGAATTACTTCAAATAAAATATTTAATGGGAAGTAATTAGGGGTGTGCATTCGAATCGGTTTATCGATAAATCGAATCGATTATTTGTTATCGAAATCGAAATCGAAAAAATCGAAACCTTATTGAAACGATAACGATAAGCATATGTACAAATCGATAATCGATAAGTAATTATCGATAAGGGTCAAAATCGAATCGATAAATCGAATGCACACCCCTAGACTGTAGACACTTGTTAAATGAGTAATTACCTATTTGTGTAGATTAATATAACATACAGAATGTATATATATTCCGCTACTATTTTGAAAGCGGCTATACAATATTATTTTCCCTAATCTATACTCTTTCCTTTACCCTAAGTCCCTTACCCTATTATTTCCTCTACCACATTTAAGGAATGATCATATTTAAAGATCAAGGGAATGAAGTTCAAATTAATGGAAAACAGAATTAGCCGTGATGATGTGTTTTGTTTTGTTTTGTTTTTTTTATATCGTTGGAGTGTTAGTGGCATACATTTGATCCCTTACTTTAGGTTTGTTGCATGTGCTTGTTGACACAATTTTTATATTATAAATGGTGTTCGTCTTATTTTAGTTTCTTTTTGTCCATATTAGTTAGGCGCGTTTATAGCGATATACTTTCCGTGGAATCCCGCAAATTTTCTTATTGGTGTAATCGATAACCGAATCGATAAGCCCCCAAAATCGATAAATCAAAATCGAAAAAATCAAAACCTTATTGAAACGATAACGATAAGCATATATACAAATCGATAATCGATAAATAATTATCGATAAGGGTCAAAATCGAATCGATAAATCGAATGCACACCCCTAGAAGTATTTAAACTTTTAGATAGAGGGTAATTTGGTCGTTCAGCTATTGAAGGATAATTACGTAAATTAACTTTACCTAAAGGGCTTCACACTTATAATACAGTATGATATGATATGATATGATTACGTATATGTTAAATGAGACCAAAGAAAATGAAATGAGCAAAAAATTTGGATATATCAATGGAGGAAATAATAATCATGTGAAAAACAATACAGGAATTCTCTACAATTGCATTGTGGAATAACTGAAGGGATTATATATATATATATATATATATATATATATATATATATATATATACTCCGTACCCTTANTATATATATATATATATATATATATATATATATATATATATATATATATATATATATATATATATATATATATATATATATATTCGCCCCTATTTTATCTTATTCATCATTTTCTAATTTGTTTATAGATCTAGAGTTTATTACGCTTGACTAAGATTTACCTCTTCATCTTCATTAATTGAATTAATCAGAAAGATTTCAATATCTTTTGGTCAAACAATTTGGCACCGTCTGTGGGGATTTCTTAGTCAAAATTCCTAGTTTCCTCCAGATCGAAACCCATAATCATCCACCGAAGAAAGTGGTAAGTAAACCTCACGCGCTAATCCAAATCATGATGCTGCGTAGAAGTAGAAGTTACAACCAATGTCCACGCAAAGCTTGCAAAAGAAGACGACGCCGGTTGCGACAAATCCCACAAGAGGATGGGCGCATCTTATGGGGTGACCCACGCACTGAAAGATCCACGAACGAGCTAAGGAAAACCCAACCCACGCAGAACCGGGGCGTGTTTAAAAGAAAAAGAGAGGAAGAAATGAAGGCCAAACGCGGCTTCCGAACCCACAAACCACCATTCCATCAACCACTTAAACGTCAGGGAGAGCGAACAGCACTATGAGACTACCCTCGTTCATCGACCCATCGGACCGAGGTAAGGAAAATCTCATCTTGGTTAACCTTCTATTGTTCGCTTAAACAGGAACACAAGCGCCGCATGGGCGAGCGAGCAGAGGAGCATCCCAACTAGAGAGTAGAACTATTACAAAATATCCTAAATATCGCCCATCTTATACACTTCAACCTCTGGAAAATGACGTCCCCTACAGTCGCACTCTCTTTCCCTCACCCGAGTTAGTTCCCAATCGGGTTCTCTCGGGGAGGTCTTGAACGAGGCAGCAAGGGGGGCATCACCAAAGCTCAAAGGACAGTCTATCGCCCCGCCCACTGGCGAGCTCTCCAGGCCGAATAACAGGGAGGGTTAAACAGGGAGACCCCAATACACGCATAAAGCAAACATTAGCAAGATAGCAGCGTTCAGTACTCCCCGGCATCACACTCCCCAACGCACACAAATTAAGCAAACTGGGGCTCACCCAAGAAACACACGAGTTGAGCAAAAATCTAGGACTCCCCCAGAAGACACCCAAAACTCTCCAGAAGACTGGGACTAACGACGGGTTAACATTTCGACAAGTTCGAAATAACACCCTTAAGGCCAAGGGCCATCGCCAAAAAGAAGAGTTCGAATTCAATCGAACAACGACAGGTTAACATTTCGACAAGTTCGAAATAACACCCTTAAGGCCAAGGGCCATCGCCAACAAGAAGAGTTCGACTTCGATCGAACAACGACGGGTTAACATTTCGACATGTTCGAAATAACACCCTTAAGGCCAAGGGCCATCACCAAAAAGAAGAGTTCGACCTCGATCGAACAACGCCGGTTTAACATTTCGACATGTTCGAAATAACACCCTTAAGGCCAAGGTCGTCGCCAAAAAGAAGAGTTCGACCTCGATTGAATAACGACGGGTTAATATTTTGACAAGTTCGAAATAACACCCTTAAGGCCAAGGGCCATCGCCAAAAAGAAGAGTTCGACCTTGATCGAACAACGACAGGTTAACATTTCGACAAGTTCGAAATAACACCCTTAAGGCCAAGGGCCATCGCCAAAAAGAAGAGTTCGACCTCGATCGAACAACGACGGGTTAACATTTCGACATGTTCGAAATAACACCCTTAAGGCCAAGGGCCATCGCCAAAAAGAAGAGTTCGACCTCGATCGAACAACGACGGGTTAACATTTCGACAAGTTCGAAATAACACCCTTAATTCCAAGGGACATCGCCAAAAAGAAGAGCTCGACCTCGATCGAGCAACGACTGGTTAACATTTCGACAAGTTTGAAGTAACACCCTTAAGGCCTAGGGCCATCACAAAAAAGAAGAGCTCTACCTCGATCGAACAACGACGGGTTAACATTTCGACAAGTTCAAAATAACACCCTTAAGGTGTGAGGCCTTGTGAAAATTTCCACTTAAAACCCGAACCTCGTAGTGCTAGGTTAGGGCCTGGTGTTAGAAACTCATAAAAGAATTCTTTGCGGTGAGCTTGCGAGCCGCGGCTCGGACCCTTTGAGCTGATCTATGCATTTAAAAATCAAAATCAAGTTTCCTAGAAAAGTGCAAACATGCGGTCTAGAATGCGGTCGCATATCAGGCATGCGGACCGCATTTCTGCTGCAGATTGAGTCAGTGGTTTGGTTAAAATTGAGGTCAAAATGCGGTCCATTATGCGATCGCATAACTGATATGCGGACCACATTTCTATCGCAAAATGAGTCCATGTGCCAGTCAAATTTGAGGTAAAAAATGCGGTGCATTATGCGACCGCAAATCATGTATGCGGACCGCATTTCCGTCGCATACCCAAATAGAATGTTCAGATTCTGGAGCCGTTTGCGGTCCAATCTGCGTCTGCATNTCCCCCAGGAGGTTAATATCCGACGGGATTTCAAGTATACGGGTGGGGCCCCCGCATGTACCACCGTACGGGTAAGGCCTTCTTCGAACATCCTGATATCATCAGGATCAATATTAGACTCGGATTCGTAATCATCAACTATGACGCTTTTTCCCCTCTCTATGGCCGAAGAAGAAGCACGACCCGGCATCGAAGATGAAGGCACGTCCAAAGCAATAACAACGGCCTCAGGATTCTGATTCCCCGTCGCGGCAGGTTGTTGGCCAATCATAGCGGTCGGGATCTCCGTCGATGGGGCGGACGCAACGGCTGGCTCTATCTCTGCAGGAAGAACAGCATCAATGCCCGCCTCGGACCCCGTCAAGGGGAGATCACCCTCTGAACATACCATGGCCGAAGGAGCCGTTTCGGAATCCATTCACCGCCTCTTTGATGGCCCCTCCCCGTCTTCGGCACGGGAAGATTCCCCCGTTGGGTAGGTGGCAGGGGTCGGAATCTCCGTTCGAGGGGCAGCCTCCGTGCGCACAGCCACGACCATAGACTCAACTGAAGCGGCCCTCGACGAAGGTCTAGAAGTAGACCCGAAGGCAGGGCGAGCGGACGATATAGGCTGACGAAATGCTAGAGGGGGAGCCCTCGCCCTCCGCACTCTCCATGACATCGATGAAAGACGTATGAGCAACAAAATCAACTAGTAGAACGAAAGACAAAACTGACGTTACTTACCGGTAAGAGGCTTGCGTCCATATTTCTCATAGAAGGATGACCATGCGCGAACCCCCGCCGTACGAGGAAGGATGGCGTTCACCCACTCGCGGATATCATCAACAGGAGCAGGGGGTAGTCTCACGGCTGCAAAAACAAAAACAATGTAAGTACCGCCTAATGAAAATCGGTCGACCATCATTACGACTAAAGGTATAGAAACTTACGTGCGAAGTTCCACTTCTCGGGGAACCCTGCAGGATCCGCCACAAGGTGCTCGGTCCACACATAGAAATAGTTCTCATAGAAATGACGATTGGCTCTGTCGTCCATCTTCACTACCAAACTCTTCGTCCCTCGGTGGCGCATATGAATCATCGTACCACGAATGAGTTGAGGAGCAAAGAGATTGAGCATGTGTCTCAACGTGACCTCCCGACCGGCAAGCTCCGCGAACTTGAGCAGCATAAGGAACAATTTATACAAGTACGGCGAAAGTTGAGCCGGAACACCTCGTAGAAGCGGCAAAAATCTACCACCAAGGGAGGGAGAGGAAGCGTATACCCGACAATAAAGGGATAAGCATAGAAAGCACAATATCCTGAGCGGTAGAAATGTATAATGTCATCTCCCACTGCCGGCAGCATTTCGACGTGGTGAGGAATCCCCCATCTGGCCTTCAACTCTGCAATCCCCTCCCCAGTCATAACAGAGGAAGCAGGTTCCGGCTCTTCCCCGGCAGGACTATGGAAATCGTTCCATGGCTTCCCAGGGCGAGGCAAGATCTCAGCCGCTGACGGGACCCCCTCATCTTCTACCACTTCTACCCCTCCAGGGGCAGGAACATCAATTTCTGGCGCCGGAGTTGCGGCAGAATTGTCAGCACGGGAAGAATTACCAGCCATTTGTATAAATTTGATAAAACAAAGGGATGGAAGAAAAAAGAAGAGACTAAGACGAAAGTTCCTGGCTAACCGGAGAAAATCAAAAACCCGAAGTGTCAAGAGAAAAGAAGATTCACAGAGTTCTTTCAAGTAAAGGCAAGGAAGTGTGTCAATCGAATGGTGCTTTCCTTCTATTTATAAGAGACACAAATTCCCCAAGCGCGAAACCCAAGAGTCGCCAATCGAAGCTGATAGGGCATGAAACGGTTCAATCCCCTGGGAACGTGTGTCATAATGGCAGCAACCACGAACGACGTTTCAAGTTAAACGATGCTTCGAGTCCAAAACGGTCGCGACGGTCCAAGGGCATCGCAAGAGCGTTGTTACATTACTTGAATCTAAAAATCATACCCAAAGGGTAGATAGTCAGATTTCTCCTAGATGTGTAAAAATCATAATCCGTCTGCAGGCCTGATAAGAGACGACCCCGGTAGACGGAGGGACTAACTGTATTAGTCAAAATCTGACCGTTGTGGTCGACCCAACTGGGATCCCGCCCAAGCGGCGGGACAGTGAAAGACATCATGATTTGCTCCAAACCACATACTCACAGTGCCCGCTAAGTCGAAGAACAATACTCAGGGAACGACGAAAACAGACGTAGTATGAAGGAGCATTGACCCAAGAACATAGCAAGGACTCCATGATTATATATAGGGAGGGAACCTTCCTAGAAAGGGGGGCTTTTTCTTTTTTTCCTCTCCTCTGTAATCTTCTTAGGAAAAAGAAGACTAAACAATTTCGATACATTATGTAAACTGATTATCTCCATCGATGGGTGAGAGAAACAATGAAAAACATCAATTGATCGCCCCTATTTTATCTTATTCATCATTTTTTGATTTGTTTATAGATTTCGCTTGAATAAGATTTACCTCTTCATCTTCATTAATTGATTTAATCAAAAAGATTTCAATATCTTTTGATCAAACATTAATCTTCTCAAAAGTACGATCAATTAAATGGTAACCTTTAAATCATGAATCTACCAATAAACGTT
The DNA here is from genome assembly GCF_001879085.1 of Nicotiana attenuata. Taxonomy (NCBI): domain Eukaryota; kingdom Viridiplantae; phylum Streptophyta; class Magnoliopsida; order Solanales; family Solanaceae; genus Nicotiana; species Nicotiana attenuata. The sequence continues at coordinate 97,900 of NW_017672089.1, forward strand.
AACATAGTTGGGACTTGACATTTTGGCTTTCGAGATGCGTCGGTGCTCTACTGTTGGTGCTTCCTAAAGCTGGTTTTACTTTGGTCAGAAACGTTGTAGTTGTGTTTATTAGTACTTTGTTTCTTTATTAGATAGCCGAATAATCGAGATAAACAACAGATTATAAATTAACTTGGTGATAATTTACATGGGTTAAGATGTGTTGAGCAAACTTGATCATAACACAATCGGAAAGTGTTATGTGAGTTATACATTTATGGGCAATAGTGACATCCATAAGTGTCAAATGGGTGATTAGGTCAAGTCATACCAATTCGGGTAAATCTGAACAACCTTATTATGCAACGTTTGGCACGGGGTTTCATCGGTCTCAACTTTTTTGAAAAGAGTTAACCAAATCTATTGTTAATGATATCAGATTTATTCCCCGCACCATCTGATAACGTAGAAACAACACCAGGCAACCATTCTAAAGGGCTACAATTTAAGAATTAGACAGTGTTGTCTTGAATTTCCGTTTTTCAATTTAATTTTTTGGGACAAAAATGTCCTGAATTGTCCTAAAGTTAAGTTATTTATTTCAAAATTTTAGGACAAAAAAATTAACAATAAGTAATTTATAAATAGCATTTCTGGGAATGGCTGTTTGTGCACCTACCCCTCTAATAACTCAATGCCCAAAAAGAAGAAGAAGAATTAATCCAAATAGCCGCTCATCCAACCGCTTAAACTAAAAATAGCGGTGGAGGTATAATATATGCATAATTTATGTGTTATATGTGTATAATTATGTACAGGGGCGGAGCTAGCCCATCGAATACAGTTCGGCCAAACCCAATCGCTTTGGTCCAATCCATGTACTTGTCTTAAAAAATCCATTGAATATGTACAAATTATTAATTTAAAATCCAGCAACTTAAAAGGATTAGAACCCTGAACCCATAAGCTTCAAATCCTTGCTCCGCCTCTAATTACATATAATCAATGTATAATCTATATATATGGCTAGAAAATGTAAACAGTGAATATCGCCGGCTATTTGTGTAAATATCCCCCCAAAAAACCTTAGATGGGCTGGGCTGGAATGAGGACAATCTTTGTTGGGCTGGGCCTGGAAAGAGACAACCAACTCTCGGTATTATTGTGAACGGACTGGGCTCATCTATTAAGAACCTATTATGTGGATACAGATCGATTCATCCCATTTTGCTACTGGATCCATATCTACCTCCCAACTTTTTCTTTTTTCTGAATCTTCATAAACTTGAAAACTCGATTATAAAGCATCCCAAGTTCAAATTAAACTTAATCAAAATCAATAAAATTCGTTAAGACCTTATTTTTATAGGTAACCAAAGAATAAAAGCAGATTAAGAATGTATAATTAGTGGATATGAAGTTCTAACTAGCTTGAATAAAAAAGGTCACTGGACAGCAGATATATTGCTCTCTTAAAACAGTGAAATCTGAACGAACTCACTGTTATATACACACATTGATAATGTGAATTATCAGATGTAGATTCTAGGATTTAAACTTGCGTTCTATGACATTCCATTTAATTTATTAAGTTTGAAATCTATTATTTGCATTTATTTAGTGAATTTTGACACATATATATAGTCAAACCAAAGCTAATGACTCCATAACTTATTCATGGATCCGCCCCTGCAGTGAGTGCCGGACCTATACCACACATATAATTTGTAGTAAATTATTTATTTGGGTAGACTGCCTACGTCACACTCCTTGGAGTACGACTCTTTCCTGAATCATGTGTAAACGCAAAATACTTTATGCATCGAAATGTCTTTTTTTATAATTTGTAGTAAATGATCATGTAGACAAAAATTGATAGTTGCAATTTGGTAAAGCTCCAAGACATAAAAGAAGTCACAAACAAGATTAGTTGAAGATAGGTAAAGTGAATAAAGGCAGTTTAAATAAAGTAATATTCTGTCGTGACACTTAACTTTATCTACATAGAAGGATCAAATCAATGTTATCTTTCTCTAATGATCTCTGCCGCTAACCAAATAAATTATTTGGCAATTCTCTAGTCTAAAATATCGATATCCGACATAAAAACAAAGAAACGGACCAACCAATTAAGACTTTCTAAGCCTGATTAGGAAATTCTGTTGAATTTAAAACCAACTTGTGGGGTTCAGTCGAATTAGCTTTCGTTGTCATTAATTTGTGATTAGCTTCCACTAAATTCAATCTCCCTTACAACTAATAGTAATGTCATATTTCTACAAATTTTAGTACTGAAGCTGGCAATAAATTCAAATATGTTGCATTAAAGAAGTTTTTCTGTGTCCAACTCACCTAAAAGTCGTGTAAGACTTTTATTGGTAAGCTCAAGCAAATATTAAAAATGTTTAATATTTTTAAGAATGTGTACTAATTAATAATTTTATACATGCAGGACATTCTATTAGTTTGATATCTAATTCTATTTATCAGATCAATACTTCTAATATTTTGTTGTTTAATCCATGTAGCTAGTAATCGTGCAGTGTTTCTAATTCAAATGAAATTTAAACAGTGTGCTTATGTAGCATCAATTGGTATATTTTATTGCACTTATCTCTTTATTGTGTAGATGAAATATCTTCTTGTTTACTACGTAATTACTTATTTCTCAATAAAATAAAACAAAGAGACATGCACAAACAGTGTGATGGAAAAACTCACACAACGTGCTCACATGTTACCTATAATTCATGCATTTGCATGGTGAAACACCTACCATGGACAAATTAAATTCCATAAAACTATACAAGTTCTCTTCCTTTCTTTTTTTTTTTTTAAATTGCTCAATCATTTTCTTGCCTTTTTTATTTTCCTTATCGTTTGTTAATTTCCAAAAACACTATTTACAATAATGATATGATAGCATTTGACTATGTAATGATATTTTATACAAAAGAATAATAGAGAATACTGAACATTTGCAAGAAGCTTGTTATACAGTCAATGCACTGTATAAAGTTGATTGTGGTTGGCGTTGGAAAAGAAAAATAAGAAGGGGGAGCCAACAACTTAGAGACAAAATACCTAAGGACATCAATCTAATCTTTGTTGACAAAAATAAGGTACGAAGAAAGAGAGTGTCCATAAATATATATATATATATATATATTTAGGTGGGCTTAAAAAAACAAATTTTAATTAGTTGCATAGGTCAAAGCACTAGCCATTCTCCTCCGTCAATTACGCCAAAAAAGTCCTTACCTTCTACCTCATCTCTTTCTCATCTCCTTTAATTTGTTTGACATTCCCATTTGCTTTTCCTCCCAAAGAAATTTTCCACCAATATACATTATATTTGTACTGAGTGTGTGAGTTGGTGCGCATATATTCTAATTTTGAAAAACAATATTAAGCTTATTGGCTTATTTAATCATATAGTATCTGCAACTCGTTGATCCGACTAATTCATATTCGAAAAAATAAAAAAAATATATTTTTAACATAGGTAATCAGACATTAGCTACCATTTTAAAAGATATTAGTAATATTTAACCACTCTTTTGATACAAAAGAAAAATATTTGGACAAAAATAATATAGTCAAATATAAATTGCTACTCAAGATAGACAATTTTTTGGGAATTTGACCAAACGCAAACAGCCAGTCTCTTCACATGGTCGTATAAGTTGATGAACCAAAATAATACAAAATGCATGTTACGTTGCACAACCATGTGGTTCAATAGTATTTCAAACGACTAATAATAGGACCTAGTATTACCTATTAATGCCTATATTTCTGTTTTATTATCAATACATATTACATTGTATTACCAAGTTGTATCAATTATTCATGAATTAATGAAAATGATGTAGAATGTTTAAACATAAATTTTGGGTTAAAAGAGTGGAAATGAAACGTGCAGAATTTGCAGGATGATAAATTTAGGCTCGTAAGATATCGTCGATGTTGTCCTCTAAATCAAAATTTCACTATAATTTTAACCACCTTAATTATGATTTCTTTTTTATCTTTTCTGATAGCTTTCAAAACCATTTAGACTTAGGTTTTGAAAAATATTTTAAGCTAGCGTTTGGCCATAGATCCCAAATTTAATTTGAAAAATCTGATTTGGGTGAAGTTTGGTTTGAAGATGAAAATGTGTTTGGACATACGTTTTCAAAACATATTTTCCAACTTTATTTTGGAAAAACATGTATATAATTCCCAAGTTTTGGGATTTTAGCCCAAAATCAGCTCAATAGCTGATTTTGGGATTTGAAATTTGGGATTTGGGAGTTGGCCAAAATATGAGCAAAATTCATGGCCAAACATGAGTTTTGAAAATAAATCTCAAATTTATTTTGGGAAAACTCATGGCCAAACGGGGCCTTAAGACTTAGAACTCATTATATTGAGGCAGAAATTATAAAATTCCTTCCCAATTTTCTTATGATTAAGATTTTGTGTTCTTACTTTGAGCCCGTTTGGATTAGCTGCTTGAAGTGCTGAAAAGCTTTTTTAAGTGCTAAAACTGATTTTTAAATAAGCATTTACGTATTTGGATAGAAGTGCTGAAACTGATAATAAGCAGTTGATGTGTTTGATTAAAAAGTGCTGATAAGCTATTCTTTTGTTAAAATGACTAAAATACCCTAGAATTTTTTTCAAAAAATTATAAATTAAAAATTTCTTTGTAAAGAAAAGAATTAACAACGAATATGGAATGAGGAGAAAGTCAAGAAATTTATTTTGGGAAAAGTATTTTGTGAATTAGAAAATATTATTAAGGATAAACTAGTAAAAGTGTTGGTCAAACTAAAAGTGCTTATAAGCTGAAAAGCCATAAGTTGGGGGTGACCAACTTATGACTTATGGCTGATTTGAGCTTATAAGCACTTTGGGTGTTTACCAAACGTGTAGATAAGCCAAAATGTGCTTATAAACCAGTTTGACCAGCTTATAAGCTTAGCCAAACACCCTCTTTATCGTTTCCCTTACGGTATAAACAAGTTTTAAGAAGAACATAACATACCTAATAGATGTTTAATTAGATTTGTAAATTGATTATTAGAATGAGTCATCAAATCCTCAAGTGTCTTTTTTTGTTGTTGTTGCTGATAATATTGGTCTTGAGACTATGTACCTCGACTATTTCACAAAATATATACCTTCTACTTCCTACCGTGGTAGACTGGTAACACCAAGTAATTGCATACCATAGCTTAGTAAATAAGAATAAATTATCTAGTATTTTTTTGTCTTGTGCTAAAATTTAAAGTGGTTAAGGATTATTATCAGCTAGTTGGCCCCTTTATTACAACTTTTTTATTTTATTTTAGGCCTTTTTTAGGTCTCAGCAATATAGTACTGTTGCCTTTGGCACAAAGCAGCAAAATGTGCCCCTTTGTCCGGACCTCTTTGGCATTCTTCACTCCATCCCTTATTCTTTTTACATTCTTTTTTTGGTTTCTCATCCGATGTTCGGTATCCATATTGGAGCCCGACTATATCCGGATTCGCGTCGCGTAGGGCCCCATTCGGGGGAAGCGCTCCCTACCAAGAAATTTCCATACCCAAGGTTCGAACTCGATACCTCTGGTTAAGGGAAGAGCAGTCTCATCCACTGCACCACATCCTTTGGTGGTGTTCTTTTTACTTCTCTCTGTTCATAAAGGCCACTCTGTCTCTTTAATTTGCCTTTCTTTCTGTCCTTTGTATTTGCTGCAAATTTTTTTGACCAAAGATACACACTTCTCAGTGCTATTATTCTAAATCAACGAGACATCAGATGATGAAATTTATACTATATAAAATGCATATCAGCATGTGAACTACAATGGTTTTTTCTCCTTTGGCGTTAATGTACACGTCAGTTGATTCCATTGATGTTTGAGAATCTTAATCTCTGAGTCACTGACTTTGACTTCTACCATTTATGTTTCCAGCTTATAGCCAGTTTCATAGACAGATTCAAGATTTAAAATGGATTTAACTTTTAAAAGTTTTAGCGTTAAACTTACTTTATTGCTGATATTATGAGTTCAAAATTTAGTATTAATCAAAATTTCATATTTTTGCATGTATACATTTATGTTCTGTATTAAAATATTGGGTTCAGTTGAACCCATAAAACAAGTTGTCCCAAATTTTAATAAAAGAGGAAACTTTTGTAAGTTAGTGTAACGATCAGACCAGTCGTTTTCTAGAAACCCGTTCCCCTGAATAAGACTTCCCGTACTTGCTTTAACTGATTTATGACTTGCGGGATGGTTGGTTTGGGATTTGGAAGAGTTTGGGTTGAAATCAGAACACTTGGTTCCTTAAGGTTGGCTTAAAAGGCTAAGTTTGACTTCAGTCAACGTTTTGAGTAAACGACGTCGGAATCCGGATTTGAAGGTTCCACCAGGTTCGTATGATGATTTCGGACTTGCGCGTACGTCCGGATCAGGTTTTGGATAACCCGGGAGCGTTTTGGCGCCTAATAGTGAAAGTTGATTCCTTAAGAATTTTGAAGTTCTTTAAATTTGGTTTGGAGCGTATTTTTGTGTTATCGAGGTCCGAACGGAATTTCGTGACCGGGAATAGATCCGTAATGTTATTTAAGACTTGCACGCAAAATTTGGTGTCAATCCAAGTAGTATAAGTGTGTTTCGTTGCATTGGATGTGAATTGAAGAACTTGAAGTTCATAAGTTTGATTCAATTGATTTTAGGGGGTGATTCTTAGATTTAGCGTTGTTTCAGGCATTCCGAGGGTTCGAACGAGTCCGTTTTATGATTTCAAACTTGTCGGTATGTTCGGGCGGGGCCCCCGGGGGCCCCGAGCGTCAATCGGACGAGGCTCGAGTTGAGTTAGGAAATTTTGGAAGGAGCTGAAGCTCCAGGTTGCTGTCATAAACGCACTTGCGGTTGTCCAGCCGTTGGTGCGAGACCACAGAAGCGGTCGACCCTTCGCAGGTGCGGCCCAAGGGGGAGGAGTCCAGGAACCGCGAATGCGGCCCCTCTTCCGCAGAAGCGGCCCCAAGACTGCAGATGCGGTCCCAGCCAGTCCGGTCCAATTGCGCAGATGCGGATCTTCCCTCGCAGAAGCGAGACCGCAGATGCGGTCCCCTAACCACAGGTGCGGAAATCCCTGAAGGCAGTGCCTTCATTTAATACGGGAAATGTGTCATTTTTGACACATTTCATTCATTTCTTGGGCAATTTGGGAGCTTCTAAAGAGGGGATTTCAGCCTAGCATTGTGAGGTAAGTTATTTCTACATAATGTGAGTTGAATACATAGTTTAGGGGTAGATTACACCTTGTAAATTAGTGAAAATTGTGGGTTTAGTGTAAAACCTAGGGTTTTGATAGAAACAAGATTTAACCACGAAATTTGTTATGGAATGAAGTAAAAATCATATATTCTTGATCCTTAGGTTATGGGTAACAACTTCTCTCGAGAATTTCCGAAATTCGGGCACGTGGGCCCGGGGATGGATTTTAGGAAACTTGTATTTAGGGTTGGGAAATTACTTTAATAGTTAGAATATGAACTATTGAGCTTGTATTGACTAGTTCTTACCCCGTTTGATTAGTTTTGGATTGTTCGGCTTCGAATTGAGGGTTTGATCGCATTCTTGAAATTGGAAGTAAGCTTTGGAGCAAGGTGAGTCTTCTTTCTAACCTTGTAAGAGGGAAATAATCCCCTAGGTGAACTAAATAAATGTATGTGACTATCTGTGGAGGCTACATACGCACATGGCAACGCGAGTCCGTGCGTAGCTACTATTATGCTAATTGTCCGTGAAGTTTAGGACCCATATCATGGGATACATGCTAATTCTTGTGTTCTTGCTTGCTAACTGAGATCACTTAGGACGTTAGGAATTGTAAATAAATATAAACGAATGTACACACTTACTTGAGAACTTGTATGAATTTATTTGACTATAAATGAACAATGTGTGCCTTCTTGATAATAATTGCTAAATATGGATCAGGATGATCACCTCGGTAGAAATGGATGCATCTATGGTTTGCGCCATTCGACCCTCTGGCAGTGCACAATTATTATTATGTGGATCGGGCCGTACGACCACGGCATAATGTGCGCATGTGGTTTATGTGGAATTCATCCATGACTTACTCTGTCTAAATACTTTGAAAACGTAAGTTATTATATGACATGACTGCAATTGATATACCGTTTCTCCTTGATTTGAGACTGTCATCATATTCATGATATCCATGCTTGGCGAAAATCTTAAATATTATTGATATTGACCTTAGTAAGTGTCAAGTCGACCCCTCGTCACTACTTCTTCGAGGTTAGATTGGATACTTGCTGGGTACATGTTGTTTATGTACTCATACTACGCTTCTGTACTTAACTGTACAGGATCTGATGCAGGTGCATCTAGTTACCCCTCCAGCACGCGTTCCTGACTCCTGATCGAGATCTCACGGTGAGCTGCGCTTCTGAGCCGTTCAGCAGCATACCGGAGTTCTCTTCTTTTATTGTTGATTATGTACTGTCTGTTCTATTTCAGGCAGTAGGATGGTGGTATTTTTGTATATTCTACTAGTTGCTCTAGTACTTGTGATACTAGTTCCTGGCACACACTTGTAGACTATTATTTTGGGATGTATTTATATTATTACGAACTTGTTAATTATTGACTGATTAAAAGCTTAACTGTTAATTAATAATGTTGGGGTTGTTCTGATAAAAGTAATGAGAACCCATTAGTTGAATTAGAGATGTCTTGCCTGACAACGGTGTCGGGTGCCATCATGACCTACGATAAAATTTGGGCCATGACAATCTTCTCTCAAAATTGCCCACTCTCGGTCCTAGGGTTCAAAATATGATAAAATGAAGTTGAGATTCGGAATGCCCAGCTTTTAGTAGGCTGCAGATGTCGCATTTGCGACACTGGGTTCGCAAATGCGAACTCGCAAAAGTGAAGCCTGAAGAATCCTGTCTCTATCGCATTTGCGACGAAACAGTTCGCAAATGCAAAGTAGGGCCTTCGCAAAACGTCCCAAATGTTCGCAATTGCGAACTTCCCCTGCCCATTGATCATCGCATTTGCGAGACTGGCTTCGCAAATGCGAAGCCTGCCAGTCCCCAGCCAATATCGCAAATGCGATTCCAAGTTCACAAAAGCGGTAATCGCAAATGCGACCCATAACTCGCAATTGCGAGATCAGACACCAGCAATTTTCCTGACCTTATTCTAAACATTCCGAAACGTGTACAAAACTCATCCGAGCCCCCGGGGCTCCAAACCAAACACCCACACAGGTCTGAAAACATAACACGAACTCGCTCGCGCGATCGGAGCACCATAATAATCTCTAGAACCACAAATCGGATGCGAAAACGCATGAAAATCACCATGAACTTCAAGAACTTCTAAAATTGCAACCAAGCATCCGAACCATATCAAATCAACTCCAAACGACACCAAATTTTGCAGGCAAGTCCCAAATGACATAACCGAGTTGTTCCAACTCTCGAAATCGCATTTTGATCCCGATATCACCAAAGTCAACTCTCGGTCAAACCTCCCAATCTTCCAAAACTTCAACTTTTCAATTTTCGCCGAAATGCTTCAAATTACCCCATGGACCTTCAAATCCAAATCCGGACGTACGCCTAAGTCCAAAATCACCACTCGAGCCTATCAGAACCGTCGAAACTCCAATCTGAGATCAAATACTCAAAAGTCAAATCTGGATCAATTCTTTCAACTTCAAGCTTCTCAAATGAAAGTCACTTATAAAAATCCTTTCCGAACTACTCCAAAACCCGAACCGATAATGCACACAAGTCATAAATACACTGTGTGAAGCTACTCGTGACCTGAAACAGCCAAACCGGATGCAGTTGCTCAAAATAACCAGTCGGATCGTTACACTTACTCTATTATTGCACACGTGGCGAGACAAGGTGGGCTGTGTTAGGGATTGATCTGTGATGACTTGTGATGGCCTAAGGACATTCTTGTTGTTGATATTTGTACAGTGGTGCACTTACCTGTGTGAGTTCTATTTTTTGGAAAATTGTGGAAAAACATTCTACGTGCTGTCCTTTTCTTTTTCTATACTTACTAGTTGGCATTAACTATGTTAGGACACTTGCACAAGCATATACGTAGTTAAGCACTCTTATCGGTTAGGGGGATTCTTCATAGTGTTGAGTATTAAATTGTAACGAGAAAACATGATGCCAAGTGTTAGGGTTCAAGAATTAGGACCCATGAGATGGGAATATTTTGAGGTTCAGTACCTCGTGGAGTTTAATTGGCTAACATCTGGTGTGAAAGCGGTCATTTTTGGTTGAGTTGTTACTTGTTTTTCCTTATTCTGTGATCACCGGATTTAAACTGTATTCCGTTCATTCTACTATGTCATTGTTATGGTGTTACGCTGCTAGTTGTTATTTTCCTTTCTTACTGAAATTTCCGTATCATTTCTCATTATGCGTAGCTTTTAAATAGATATCGTACTCTGTTGTTTCTACACTTATACTTGTTTAGGTTATTTAGTCCAGTAGGTGTCTTGACTGTTCCTCGTCACTACTCCATCGAGGTTAGTCTTGATACTTATTGGGTACCATTGTGGTGTACTCATACTACGCTTCTGCGCAATTTTTGAGCAGATCCAGGTATTTGATCGGTAGGTGTGCGGATCGTTGCAGTGGAGACTCAAGATAAACCTGTTGCTGCGTTCGCAGGCTTCGGAGTCACCTTCTTATTTTGTATTTACATTGTTCCCTCTTATTTCGAGACAGTTGTAATTTAGAGATTTTCTAGCAAACTCTGTAGAACTTGTGACTTGTACTACCGCTTTTGGGATTGTTAATTTGTATAAGGAATTCTGTTTTGAAATTGTTCGATTTTAGTTAGAAATTATTGTTATTTCAGTTACAGTTAGGCTTACCTAGTCCCTAAGACTAGGTGCTATCACGATACCCAATAGAGAAAAAATTGGGTCGTGACAATATACAAACTTGGGTAAGAAGAATAAAAAATCATCCAATTTTTGTGCTTGAAGATCTGCAAAATAAAAAAAATGCTCTTTTTTCAAACTTTGGCCTATTGTTAATGGACTAAGATTTGTAAAGTTGTAACTGAGTTATTCAGCGGCAATGTATATGGGTGAACAGTATTTTTGTGTAATTCTCCCTTAAATTATCATTCATTCATTTTCTCTAGGAGCTATCGAGCCAAACTCTTCTATTTCTAAAAAATTTAAACGACCAAAGGATTCAATCTTTAAATTTGTGTTACTTGACTAATATTTAAAGAATCATGATAAAGTATAAAGTAACATATAATCAATCATTTCAACTTTAGTATTAAGCCATATAAATTAAATAATAGCAATTTTATAAGATATTTGCGAGAAATCAATGTTACTTCATCATGATTATATTTTTTGTATATTTATCGTATGGATGTTTATAAATTTATTAAATTTTTTATCCTTATTAATATGAGGTACACATGCAGCATGCGTCTTAAATTCAATTTACTAAATTATTTTCATTAAAAGTAAGATTTTTCTCATGACAAAGGCATTTAAACGATAAAGGAAGAACATATATCAAGGACATCATTTTTGAATTAAGTGAAGTTAAATAATATCTAATTAGTTGGACTCAAGTAATGTGTCACTAAAATATACCAACAATAACTTTTAAATAATTAACTCTATTCTATTTTATAGCATAAAATAATCTTAAAATGTGTATGCAGATAAAAATAAGTATTTTAAACTCTATTATAATTACTTGTATGAATACATATTAAATAGCAATAAGCAATATTCCATAGTATTTTGTGACAATCGTTTTATCTCTTTCTACAAAAATTTAGTTGGATTTAATTTTTCGTCCAATTAAATTCTTCGTACGATAACTAAATCAAATAATATGGAGTCTCTTTCTCTTTTTCGGATTTTTTCATTTGAGTTGATCCCAAGGGAATAATGAAATTCATATTAGTACTTGAGAAAATAGAACTCTTTTTTATAAGGCTATGAAAATAGTATTGTCGTATGATATATGAATACAATTCAACATATTATTTTACTATATCTCAACTATAAAAATAAACGCACAATTTATATATCAAAGTTATGATAAGGTATTAAAATACTTTGTTGTGATATAATTTTATTAATTTTAAGCTGGCTTAGTGGAAATCAATATCCATCATTTTTAAGAGCTTATGCTTTTTAATATTTTATAATTCATTCACATAAGCTAATAATAGTTGCATGATTTTTAAAATTATATAAATTGATATAGAGTACACGCGAAGGGCGCATATTTTAAAACTAGTTACCCCCTACATATATGTTATTTTTAAACACAAATAATGCATGTAACCAAACTCACAATGCACAAGGCAAGAAGGACGAACAAATACCCAATTACGAACCACTGATTTCAAATTTTTAATTTTCACTTAGAACAATGATGAAACAATATGAAAATCTCAGTAATATAACAATAAATCTAACAGGAATTCTAAGAAAAAATGGAATGAGAAGCTGAGATAACAAAAGGGGGTGAGAAACAGGAGTGGGCCTACGTGAAAGGTAAAGGGGCCACGGGCACCCGTTAAGCTCGGAGAAAAACCTGTATCTATATGTATATCTGTATACCTTGAGAAACGATTATATATTTTTTTAGGCACCCTCAGTCTCAATTTCTCAAAAGCCCGTTTTGTGCACTGGTCGCATCTGCAACTTATTGTTGCTCTTATGCGTGGATGACGGAGGTTCGATTCCCAGCTCTAACAGTTACTTTGATTTTACTTGAAGGATCTATAAGCCCAGATTTCTTTTTTTGGCCCTTTTCCTTTTGTTTCTGGTCCTTTTTTTTCTTTTTTTTTTCCTTTAGTTTCCACCCAAAACCCCTTTCTTATGATTAAACCTCTCCCTCAAAAAATCCAAAACTCTTCTCTATTTTAAAAATTGAAGCTTAGAACTTATCATAATCATCAAAGTCTTAAGAGAGTTGCATGTCAAACTTTGTAGCTAATATTTCGCATGAGTCATGACTATGACAAAAATAATAGTGCCCCCGTCACTGTAAAGACCCGAACGGTCGTTTTGAGCTTTTGCACTTCGCTCGCCAGTTCTCGGCCATGACTAGCCCCGTGTGATGTATTATGACGTATGTAAATCGTCGGTTTTGGTTTTCAGGATAATCGGAATAAATTTGGAAGATCAGTTCTCAGTTTGAAGCTTTAAAATTTGAAAGGTTGACCAAGTTTTGACTTGTTAGTATATGATCTCGGATTGGAATGCTTACGATTTGGTTAGCTCCGTTAGGTGATTTGGGACATAGAAGCGTGATCGGAATGTGTTTTGGAGGTCCGGACTAGATTTAGGCTTGAATTGGCGAAATTGGAATTTTGGCGATTTACGGTTGATAGGTGAGATTTTGATATAGGGGTCGGAATGGAGTTTCGGAAGTTGGAGTAGGTCTGTTGTGTCATTTTTGATGTGTGTGCAAAATTTCAGGTCATTCGGACGAGGTTTGATAGACTTTTTGATCGAAAGCGGAATTCGGAAGTTTTTGGAATTCTTAGGCTTGAATCCGTTGATGATTTGATGTTTTGATGTTGTTCGGAGCGTTCCGAAGGTTGGAACAAGTTTGAATGATGATATGAGATATGTTGGCATGTTTGGTTGAGGTATTGAGGGCCTCGGGTGAGTTTCGGGTAGTTAACGGATCAATTTTTGGACTTTGGACTTGGCAGTTTTGCTGGTTTTTGTTGCAGACATTTTTGTTCATCGCGTTCGCGGAGGGCGCGTCGCGTTCGCGAAGGGTGTTTTGTGTGATGATGATTTTGTTCTACGCGTTCATGAAGGTGAGGACGCGAACGCGAAGGTGAAGGCATCATGTGCATCGCGGACGTGTGATTGGGGTCGCGATTGCGAAGAGGAGTGAGGTCGTTGGGCACCCCAGGCCCATGTGCTATGCGTTCGCGAGATTAGTATCGCATTCGCGAAAGGGCTGGACTGGCGAAGCATCGCGTTCGCATGGCCGCGTTCGCGTTCGCAAAGGGCATAGTGGCGAGGCAGTGTAAATTGTGCTACGCGAACGCGAGAGTGAGGCCGCGTTCGCGATTAAGAGATTTTAAGTGCTGGGCAGAATGTTTTAAAAGGCCATTTTCGCGACTTTTGGTTTAAGTTCACCATTTTTTGACTCGGTTTTGGAGCCTGTTGAGGGAGATTGAAGAGGGAATCAAAGAGAACTTCTTGGAGGTAAGAATTTCGGACATAATACTCGATCCTATGTTGATTCTTAATTGTTTAAACATGATATATGTGGAATTCAAAGCCTAAAATTGGGGAATTAGGGCTTGAATTTTGAGAGTGTAAATTGAGGATTTGAGGGGTCATTTGAGGTCCAATTTTGATGTTCTTGGTATGTACGAACTCGTGAGAGTGTAAGGATTCTATTGGTGTAATTTTTATCGAATTCCGAGATGTGGGCCCGGGGGCCGGGCTTGGCCAATTTCGGGATTTTTGGTATAAATTGGATATTTTCGAGTGGGCTTTGTTCCCTTAGCATATTTTGATGGTATAAATCTGTGTTTGGTTAGATTTGGAGCGTTTGGAGACCGATTCGAGAGGCTAAGGCATCGCGGGCTAGAGTTTGGACCGGATTGAGGTAAGTAATGATTGTAAATATTATTCTGAGGGTATGAAACCCCGGATTTCACATCGTTGTGCTATTTTGAGGTGACGCACAAGCTAGATGACGAGCGTGGGGTCGTGCACCGTTGGGGATTGTGACTTGGTCCATCCCGTACGACTATTAAGTCGCGTATTTTACCTGGAAACTATTGATATTGCTATATTTTGGAAAATACTATTGTGTTTGGGGCTAAATGTCGTGTCCGGGCCTTGTGCCGATTGTTTGGACCCTTAGGGGCTTTTACTACTGTTTTACCTCACTGTTTTGGTTAATGTTTACACTCAGTGATGCTATATTCTTACTGTTTTCACAACTTGGTTTTATTCACTTCTTTTGATTTCACAAATGATTTTTGAGCCGAGTACTTGTTTTTACTGTCAGCCCGAGGGGCTTGAGTGAGATCTGACTGAGTGAGGCCGAGGGCCTGTGTTGTGAGGATATTATGGGATCGGGCTACGCCGCAACATGTGGTACCGAATTGTGATATATGAGAGGCCGAGGACCTGATTTATTATGCCACGAGGTGGCTTGTGATTGATATGAGGCAGAGAGCATGTTTGATTATGCCACAAGATGGCTTGAAATTGCGCTTGGACCATAAGGGGCCCCTCCCGGAGTCTGTACACCCCCAGTGAACGCGGGTACCCAGTGTGTGTGATGTGTTGTAGCCCGAAGGGCTGTTGTTGTTTCATATTGAAGCCCGAGGGGCTGTTCTTGATCTATGTTGCTCGAGGGGCGGTTCTTGATTTATGTTATGCCCGAGGGGCTGATTACGAGTGATTGTGAGGTAGCCCGAGGGGCTGGTTCTGTTGATAGTATGCCCGAAGGGCAGTTTATGGTACATGTTTTGCCCGAGGGGCTGTTTACGTTTCTATCATTTTTTTACTCATTGTTCTATCACTCGTTTGAAACTATTGAAAGTTGTTTTAAAAAGGATTTTTACTGAAACTGAGCTTGATTTACGAAGTGAATGATTTCTGTATTGTTTTGGAAATGTACTGTATTTGCTGTAGTGTTATGACGTGGCTTACGTGTTTTCTTACTGCTGAGCTTTCATTTACTTTTATTACTTACTGAGTTGGCGTACTCACATTACTCCCTGCACCTTGTGTGCAGATTCAGGTATTTCTGAACCCGGTAATGGGTGTTGATTGCTCAGTAGCAGAGTCATTGGAGTTAGCAAGGTAGCTGCCCGACGTTCACAACACTGCTTTTCTCCCTCTTATCTTCCTTAGACTGTGTTTAGTACATTTTAGATTCTTAGTTGTGTTCAGACCTTAGTAGATGCTCGTGACTTGTGACACCCCGATGTCGGGCTTGTGTATTTATTCTGCATTATTCATTTAGACCTACATTACGATATATATCTGGTTAATTAAATGCTTAAAAGTGATTGTTATTGATTAAATGGTTAATTAGGGAGTTGTGTCGGCTGGCCTAGTTTCACGATAGGGGCCATCACGACCGGGTCGGTTTTAGGGTCGTGACAGTCACCTTCAAATTCTGGGTCCACCTCTGATGAGAAATACCAGAGACCACTCAACAGTGCTAGCCTCTACCTAATTTTGCATATCCTTCTCCTACATTTTTATTAATTTATTCGCCTCACCTAATCATGCCTCGTATGCTCCTACTCCAATTTTCATACATAATTTCCATCCATGTCCTTCAAAAGTCTATTTAGCTCGTTAATAACATCACATACTTTAGAAAAAGTTGTTTGCTAATTGGTTTTGTATACGGTCAAAACTGGGCTCGTCCCTTGTGTGACAAATCGAGACTGGAAAATGATAGGTTAAGGTTCGACTTCGTGTTATATCGAACCATGGTGCAAAGTTAGATCGTCGAGCTCGTGACCCAGAGACCAATCAAGATCGAGACCGAGCAAGATAGAGACACAGCAAGATCGAGGAAAATTTACCAAGCCAAATAACGAATAGCCGAAATATCCGCAATCGGTCGAGGATCACGGTGGAAATCCCGGCACGTATCAAGGAGAGGCCGACTGATTAGCTAATCATGAGATTTTTTACCTCATATAGAACTGTATCAAGAGTAGGACTCCCATACTATATAAAGGGGGTCTGATCATTTGTAAAGGACATCATCTTTTTACGCAACATAAAGCAATATACTGTCATTTTCTAGCTACAATTATCATGTTACTCTATTATACATCAGTTGAAATATCTTTGGTTCAAGGGTGACCGAACTCGAGGGCCAAGTCTATTTGATTCGTTTGGATTGCATTTATTTATTTTATCGCTAATTTCAATATTAATCTGTCTTCTTAATTTGTGCCAAGCTATATCACGTATCCTTAAAACCGCGTATAAATTCAATTGTTATCCGTTTTTAAGGTAAACAGTTTGGCGCCCACCGTGGGGCTAAGGATAATAGTGATTACCTGGTACAAACTTTCGTAACACATACTATTTTACACTTGCTCTTTGAAGTATCTTTGATTATAGGAACAAAAAAAAAACTCTCAGTCAGCACCTCTACATGTCGACAGTGATGTAACG
The DNA here is from genome assembly GCF_001879085.1 of Nicotiana attenuata. Lineage (NCBI taxonomy): Eukaryota > Viridiplantae > Streptophyta > Magnoliopsida > Solanales > Solanaceae > Nicotiana > Nicotiana attenuata. The sequence continues at coordinate 115,114 of NW_017672089.1, forward strand.
TCCCAACCGGTCGTTTTGAGCATTTGCACTTCGCTCGGTAGTTTGGGGGCACGAGTAGATCTGTATGATGTATTAGTACATGTGTGCAAATTTTGAGTTCATTCCAAGTTGATTTGATATGTTTCGGCGCGAGTTTTTGGAAGTCGAAAGTTCGAAAGTTCATTAAGTTTGATTTGAGGTGTGTTTCGTCTTTTCGATATTGTTATGCGTGATTTGAGGCCTCGAGTAAGTCCGTGTAATGTTATGGGACTTGTTGGTATGTTCATACGGGGTCCCGAGGGGCTCGGGTGAGTTTCAGATAGGTTTGGGTTGTGTTGCGCTCGTTTTTCTTATACTTCGACGTCGTTTCTTCAAGCATAAATGGTACAACATTGAATAAATGAGCTCCAATTTCTATTTGATTGAAGAATTAGATCCATATCGTAATTACGGAGCCATTGAAAAAAAAATCGTCGAACTTGGATATCGTATGAGGAGTTTATGATCATTCTATTAAGAATTGGGTTGCTAGATTTTTCAGATTATTTACGAAATTGCCACTGACTTCGTATTAAAAATCTGCACTATTTCCAAATATTAAAACCAACATATCTCCTTCATTATAAGGTCAAATTGAGTGATTCAAAAGCCTAACTTGACTGATATTTCATAAGGAATCCATTGGAGGCATCAAAAACATATTTTGGGATAGTTTGGCATGCAAAACGAGGTAGAAGAGCTGGGAAAAAATACTTAATATCGACGGTTTGTTCATTTTGTCATATTTTGAGTTGAGGAGCTGGGATTCGGACAATTTTTGGAGGCGATTTTCATCATATGGATTGGGTTTAGTGTTCTACCCTCGATTTTAGCTATATTTCATGAATCCATTGTCATGACCCGGATTTCCCACCCTCGGGAGTCGTGATGGCGCCTACTCGTAGAAGCTAGGCAAGCCAAATTTTTTTTTTTTAATTACTTTCCGTTTACAACATAATCCCTTTTAACAATTCATGGCAATGATATAAAACAATGAAATTAAATAGTAGCGGAAGTCTTAATTATAGAAACTGATTCAACATGCGGAATAGTCAATATAATCCTCTACCCAAGAGTGGTGTCACAATACTCACGAACTACTAAGAAATACTAAACACAAACGTCTGAAAGAAAACATAAGCTGTTTGTCTTGAATACAATGAGGCAACAGGCTGGAAAGAGAGAATAAGGGAGACGCCGGGCTTGCGGACGCCTGCAAGGCTACCTCGGGTCTCACCGGACTAAAGGCCTGCTCCCGTACTAATGCTGCTACTACTGCTGCTCGAAACCTGGACATGTGCAAATAGCACAGAGTGTAGCATCAGCACAACCGACCCCATGTGCTGGTAAGTGTCTGGCCTAACCCCGGCGAGGTAGTGACGAGGCTAGGACCAGACTCCAGATAAACCTGTGCAGATATATACATACCAGTACAATGGAAAAATAGCAAGAAATAACAATTTAAGCTGGGGAAGGGAGCATGCTTCAGGGGTAACAGATAGACACAAACTATCAAGAATAATGGTACGTACATCTACAGTTTAACTTCTAACAATAATGTAAAGATAAGACAACTTTCATATTCAACTCATCTTGTTGCAGGCGTGCAACCCGATCCCATTTCTCAATATCTCATGGTAGGCGTACCACCCGCTCCCATTTCAGTATCACTCGTGGTAGGCGTACCACTCGCTCCCATTTCAATATCATTTGTGGTAGGCGTACCACTCGCTCCCATTTTAATATCATTTGTAGCGTACACTCGCTCCATTCATATATCATTGTGTAGCGTACCACCCGCTCCCATTTCAATATATCATTTGTGGTAGGCGTACCACTCGCTCCCATTTCAATATCATTTGTGGTAGGCGTACCACTCGCTCCCATTTTAATATATCATTTTTGGTAGGCGTACCACTCGCTCCCATTTCAATATATCATTTGTGGTAGGCGTACCACTCGCTCCCATTTCAATATCATTTGTGGTAGGCGTACCACCCGTTCCCATCTTAATATATCACTTGTGGTAGGCGTACCACCCGATCCCTTTTCAATATCACTTGTGGTAGGCGTACCACCCGATCCCTTTACTTTCAACACAGTACATAATACAATCCCGGCAAGGGAACAATCAAATTAATACTCTTTCCCGACAAGGGAACTATAACAACAAGTCAAACATGCCGACAAGGGAGAGTCAGCTATAACCAATCCCATTCAACTTCTTCCAGGCACAACTAATACCAATATTTAATCACAACGTTCATAGGATCAAACAAGGGTACACAATTATCAAATTAAGACTCCCGGTCATGCTCGACACCGACGCATGGATACTCGTCACCATGCCCATACGTCGTACTCAACACAAACAAGTAGCAATTATGACTCAACTCCTAATCCCTCAAGCTAGGGTTAAACCAAACACTTACCTCGATGCCTTGAATTCCACTCAAACCTCAATTATCGCTTTACCCCGCGATTCCACCTCCAATCCGCTCGAATCTAGTCACAAATTGCTCAATTACTTTAATAAACACTAAATGAATCTATTTGAATGCATAAAAATGAATTTCCCAAGTTTTTCCCCAAAAATTCCAAAATCGCCCCCAGGCCTGATCACGCCAACTATGCCTTATAAAAAGGACTCTGCGGACGTTGCAAATATAACCCGAGTATTACGCCCAGGGTCGAATCCACAGAGATTTAACCTATCAACCGCTATCTTCAGACCCACTAAGTCTTCAGAACCAGCTTCTCAAATATTCAAATTCTCAGTTGAGTGTTCTTTAATAACTAGCTTGCAAGTAACTAAATGGCTGTAACTAAATTAAAAGGGTTGTAAACAATTATGAGAAAAAACTAAGGCAATGATTTCCCCTATTGATGGAATCCCTTCTGTTTATGCTCATACAAATTTACCCACACATCTCTATCAATCACGAACGCTAATATTACCGCAAATCTCTCCCGAGTAATTACAGTAATCTACTATTGCACTCTCCCGAGCTACACTAGCTTACTTTATTTAGCACAATTCACTTTAGATTGCACCCAAGGCTTCGTTATTCATAATCCCGCCTGTAAACCCGCAATTATAGATTCCTCTAATAATTTAGGAGTGGTGTTGTTCAACAATACCCTAAATATGCACTCTTTTCCAAGTTATGCACACTAAATAGGCACAGCTAATTGAGGATCCTGTCAATTAACTACAACGAACACGAAGTTGAACAAATAAAGATTAAACTCGCAATTTGTATTCACATAAACAAGAAGTTCATCACCCAATAGGTTCCATCAAAGCCTTAGACAAGGAATTTAGCTACTCATGGCTATGGGAAAGTAAACTAAGCTTGAATAAAATCAAAAGAAAAGAAGAAAGATGTTTAGAGTATTTTCTCACAATGTTTTTCCTTGCTAAGAAACCTAAAAAATCAATACCTGCCTCTCTTGGGCGAAGTCTAATGTTTTAAATAGGGTTTAGGTCTAAAAATCCCGTAATTGACACTTTGGTCCCTGAAGTTTACTGCGCCTGCCGCGGTTCTGCCGCGGTCGCGGTAGAACCGCGGCCAAACACCCTCGCGGAATCTCAATCTTCTGCAGCTGCTTCCCACCGCGGTTCTGCCGCGGTCGCGGTGGAACCGCGGTGGATCCAGTTCTCTGAATTTTCGGCCTGTTTTTTGCACGGGTCACTTGGGAAATTTCACAGTTGGCCTCTTTTTCATCACTTTTGACTCCAAAACTGCTCCTTAGCCTTCTTTATACATATCACCTACAAATCATGAAAAGCACTAATAAGAGCATTTTGTCATCACTTTTAGCATTAAAACTACACAAGAAGGTGATTATTTAAGGTGTGATTATAGTCAAATTCACCTATTATCAGGGCCCATGTGGTCAAAACCCGAAGTTCGAACCAATACCCGGTTACCCATTCCCCCACGAACTCAAATATGTAATTTGTTTTGAAATCGGACCTCAAATTGAGGTCCAAATCCCCAATTTTTAAAAACCTAGGTTCTACCCAAAACCCCCAATTTCACCCATGAAAATCATTGATTTTAGGTGGAAAACATGTCAAATGATGTTAATGATTGAAGGAATTAAGTAAAAATCGACTTACAATTGATTTGGAATGAAACTTGTTCTTGAAAAATCGCCCAAAGGAGTTGTGTTTTGAAAATGGGGTGAAAAATGACTCAAAAACGATTAAGTATAAAAATTGCTGGGCTGCACATATGGGAATTGCGAACTGGGGTTCGCAATTGCGAACCCCGACCATTTGTGGGAAATGCGAAGCTGGGTTCGCATTTGCAAACCCTTACTAGATTGCCAGTTTCCACATTTGCGAACACAAGATCGCATTTGCGATCAGCCTCTCTTCGCATTTGCGAGCAAATGGATCGCATTTGCGATCCTATGCCCAGACCCAAGGCGTCGCATTTGCGACTCAAAGCTCGCATTTGCGAGACTCATCTTCGCAAATGCAAAGATCACAGAAGCAAACAAGTTCAAAAATGCGATGCGTGGCCCATCCAAAACTCACCCGAGCCCTCGGGACTCCAAACCAACTATACATACAACCTCAAATACATCCTACGGACTTATCCGTGCGATCAAATCGCCAAAATAACATCATATACATCGAATTAACCTCAAAATTCATAATTTCTTCTAAGCTTTCACAAAACATCAATTTTCCATTTTAAGTCCGAAACACGTCAAACGACGTTCGTTTTCAACAAAACTTTACAGAAAGTGCTTAAACCACATATGAGACTTGTACCGGGCGCCGGAACCAAAATACGGGCCCGATACCATAGTCTTTTAATCAAATTTCATTTCCAATTTTCATAATTATTTCCAGAAAACAATTTCACACAAAAATTCATTTCTCGGACCTGGGACCTCGGAATTCGATTCCGGGCATACGCCCAAGTCCCATATTTTCCTACGGACCCTCCGGGACCGTCAAATCACGTGTCCGGGTCCGTTTACCCAAAATATTGACCGAAGTCAAATTTATTCCATTTAATATCAAAATTTAGCATTTTTCTCACAGGATTCATATTTAAGCTTTCCGGCTACGCGTCCGGACTGTGCACGCAAATTGAGGCAACCCTAAATAAGGTTTTCAAGGCCTCGGAAGCACGGAATGAGTAAGGAAACAAGTGATGACCCTTTGGGTCGTCACATTCTCCACCTCTAAAACAACCGTTCGTCCTCGAACGGACAAAAGAAAGAAGTACCTGAGTCGGGAAAAAGATGAGGATAACGGCTCCGCATATCGGACTCGGACTCCCAGGTCGATGCCGCAGGAGGCTGACCTCTCCACTGAACACGAACAGAAGGAAAACTCTTGAATCTCAATTGACGAACCTGCCGGTCTAGAATAGCTACCTGCTCCTCCTCATATGACAAATCCTTGTCCAACTAGACAGTGCTGAAATCTAACACGTGAGCTGGATCGCCGTGATACCTCCGAAGCATGGATACATGGAAATTTGGATGCACGGCTGATAAGCTAGGTGGCAATGCAAGTCTATAAGCCACTTCTCCCACTCGATTAAGAATCTCAAACGGACCAATGAACCTAGGGCTAAGCTTGCCCTTCTTCCCAAACCTCATCACGCCCTTCATAGGCGACACTCGGAGCAATACCCGCTCACCAACCATGAAAGCTACATCTCGAACCTTACGATCTGCATAGCTATTTTACCTAGACTGAGCTGAACGAAGCCTATCCTGAATGATCTTGACCTTGTCCAAGGCCTCCTGAACCAAATCCGTCCCTATCAACTGAGCCTCTCCCGGCTCAAACCATCCAACCGGAGACTGACACTGCCTACCATATAAAGCCTCATAAGGAGCCATCTGGATTCTCGACTGGTAGCTATTGTTGTAGGCAAACTCCACTAAAGGCAAGAACTGATCCCACGAACCTCCAAAGTCAATAACACAAGCTCGAAGCATATCCTCTAGAATCTGAATAGTCCGCTCGGACTGACCGTCCGTCTGGGGATGAAATGTTATACTCAACTCAACCCATGTGCCCAACTCTCGTTGGACTGCTCCCCAGAAGCGCGAGGTAAACTGCGTACCCCGGTCCGAAATGATAGATACCGGCACACCATGAACGCGAACAATCTCCCGGATATAGATCTCAGCTAACCTCTCGGATGAATAGGAGACTGCCACAGGAATGAAATGCGCTGACTTGGTCAGCCTATCAACAATGACCCAAACAACATCGAACTTCTTCCGGGTCAACGGAAGTCCAGTAATGAAGTCCATAGTGATCCTCTCCCACTTCCACTCGGGAAGCTCAATCCTCTTAAATTAGCCACCAGGCCTCTGATGTTCATACTTAACCTGCTGACAATTCAAACACCACGCCACATATGCCACAATATCTTCCTTCATTCTACGCCACCAATAATGCTGCCGCAAATCCTGATACATCTTCGCGGCGCCTGGATGAATAGAGTACCTGGAGCTATGGGCCTCCTCTAAAATCAACTCTCGAAGCCCATCCACATTAGGCACACAAACTCGCCCCTGCAATCTCAAAACTCCATCCGCATCTAAGGTAACCTGCTTGGCACCTCCTCGCTGCACCGTGTCTCTAAGGACACACAAATGAGGATCATCAAACTGCCGATCACGAATACGCTTCAATAATGAAGAACGAGCGACCGTGCAAGCTAATACTCGGCTTCAGAAATATCTAGCCTCACAAATCGATTAGCCAAAGCCTGAACATCCAAAGCAAGCGGCCTCTGACTAACCGGAATATAAGCAAGACTGCCCATACTGGCTGACTTCCTAGTCAAAGCATCGGCCACCACATTGGCCTTCCCCGGATGGTATAAAATGGTGACATCATAATCCTTCAACAATTCCAACCATCTCCTCTGCCTCAAACTCAACTCCTTTTGCTTGAACAAGTACTGAAGACTCTTGTGATCAGTGAACACCTCACACGCCACGCCATACAAATAATGCCTCCAAATCTTTAATGCGTGAACTATGGCTGCCAACTCTAAATCATGCACTGGATAGTTCTTCTCATGAATCTTCAACTGCCTCGAAGCATAGGCAATGACCTTGCCATCCTGCATCAACACCGCACCAAGCCCAATACGGGAAGCATCACAATAAACTGTATAAGGCCCTGATCCTGTGGGCAAAACCAACACCGGTGCCGTAGTCAGAGCTGTCTTGAGCTTCTGAAGGCTCGCCTCACACTCATCCGACCATCTGAACTGGGCACCCTTCTGGGTCAATCTGGATACCCTCTGCTGACTCACATGACACAGGAATGCAACTGAACTCAACCAGAACTCACATTTCGAAAACTTGGCGTACAACTAACTATCCCTCGGAGTCTGAAGAACCACTCTAAGATGCTGCTCGTGCCCCTCTCGGCTGCGGGAATATATCAAAATATCATCATGAAGACTATCACGAACGAATCCAAATAAGGCCTGAACACTCGGTTCATCAAGTCCATGAAAGCTGCTGGGCATTTGTCAACCCGAATGACATAACCAAGAACTCATAATGCCCGTACCGAGTGCGGAAAGCTGTCTTAGGGACATCGGATGCCCTAATCCTCAACTGATGGTAGCCAGATCTCAAGTCCATCTTTGAAAATACCTTGGCACCATGAAGCTGATCAAACCAATCATCAATCCTCGGCAATGGACACTTATTCTTAATTTAACCTTGTTCGATTGCCGGTAATCAATACACATTCTCATTGACCCATCCTTCTTCTTAACAAGTAACACCGGCGCACCCCAAGGTGAGACACTGGGTCTAATGAAACCCTTCTCAAGCAAATCCTGCAACTGTTCCTTTAGCTCTTTCAACTCCGGCGGCGCCATACGATACGGCGGGATAGAAATGGGCTGAGTGCCCGGAACCAGATCAATGCAGAAATCAATATCCCTGTCGGGTGGCATACCCGGCAGGTCTGAAGGAAAAACATCAGGGAACTTACAAACAACGGGCACAGACTCAATAGAGGGAACCTCAGCACTGGAATCCCGAACATAAGTTAAATAAGCCAAACACCCCTTCTCGACCATACGCCGAGCCTTCACATACGATATGACACTGCGGGTAGAATGACCTCGAGTCCCTCTCCACTATAAATGAGGCATACCTAGTAAAGCTAAGGTCACAGTCTTGGCATGGCAGCCCAAGATAGCGTAATAGGGTGATAACCAGTCCATCCCCAATATGATATCAAAGTCGACCATATCTAAAAGCAACAGATCTACACGAGTCTCCAGACCCCCAATCACCACAACACAAGATCGATGGACTCGATCGACCACGATGGAATCACCCACCGGCGTAGACACATAAACAGGAATACCCAACGCATTACTAGGCATAATCAAATACGGGGCAAAATAGGATGACACATACGAGTACGTAGACCCAGGGTCAAATAGCACTGAAGCATTGCTATCACAAACCAGAATAGTACCTGTAATGTCTGCATCTGAAGACTCAGCCTCTGGCCTGGCTGCTGGCTGGCCTCCACCTCCGGCGGCCTGAGCTCCACCTCTATGACCTCTACCTCCACCTCTAACACCCCTGCCACCGCCTCTAGCTGGCTGAGCAGGCTGTGGAACCTCTGGTGCCTGAATCCTAGTACGAGAACTCTGATGCTGAAAGCTGCTCGAAGCTCGAGGGCAAAATCTGACAATGTGCCTCGGGTCACCACAAGCGTGGCAAGACCTCGACTAATGCGGCTGAGCACCCCTCAACCTCGGGCAAGCCCTCCTGAGGTGACCATGCTCACCACACTCATAGCATCCACGAGAATGTTGTAGCTGAGGAAACTGAGACTGACCATGTCGACCTGAATGGCCACCTGAAGTACCATGAGTGACCTGGAGAGCTGACTAAAAGGGCCTAGGAGGATGGCCTCTACCATAAGAACCTCTACCTCCAGACGAGGTACCACTGAATCTGCCTGCATGACGGGGCCTCTTATCCGACCCATGACCACCTCCCTGTGGCAGAACCATCTCAACTCTACGGCCCACATTTGCCGCCTCCCGAAAAGTGATCTCACTCCCGGTCTGAGCCACTATACCCGGTTGACCTGCCACGACTGGCTGAACCACTGGAACCTGAACCTGGGAAGCTACCTGCTCCGGAGTACGTGTAGCAGGAGTCTCAACCCCTCCTCCAGCCTGAGGAGTGGCTGGTGCTACTGGAATCAAATCCGCTCGAGTGACACTCTCCGCGAAGCCTACCAATCGAACTAGAGCGTCCTGAAGAACTGGGGTGGCAATGAACCCCTCTAGGACCTGAGCTGGGCCCACCGGGACTGCTGGGGCTGGAACCTCCTCTTCCAAATCAACCTGAGGCTCCACCACTGGGGCTGCTGCTGGGGACTCGGACTGCTGAGCGGTAGATGAGGAAGCGCGGATTCTCTCCATCTGCGAAAGAACAGAGTAGAAATTCAATCGGTGTTCGAGAAGCAGCACCGCACGATAAGAAAGAACAAATGTGAAGTTTTCCTAACTCTGTAGCCTCTGAGGGATAAATACAGACATCTCCGTACCGATCCCTCAGACTCTACTAAGTTTGTCCGTGAGTCGTGAGACCTATGTAACCTAGAGCTCTAATACCAACTTGTCACGACCCGGATTTCCCACCCTCGGGAGTCGTGATGGCGCCTACTCGTAGAAGCTAGGCAAGCCAAATTTTTTTTTTAATTACTTTCCGTTTACAACATAATTCCTTTTAAAAATTCATAGCAACGATATAAAACAATGAAATTAAATAGTAGCGGAAGTCTTAATTATAGAAACTGATTCAACATGCGGAATAGTCAATATAATCCTCTACCCAAGACTTGTGTCACAATACTCACGAACTACTAAGAAATACTAAACACAAACGTCTGAAAGAAAACATAAGCTATTTGTCTCGAATACAATGAGGCAACAGGCTGGAAAGAGAGAATAAGGGAGACGCCAGGCTTGCGGACGCCTGCAAGGCTACCTCGGGTCTCACCGGACTAAAGGCCTGCTCCCGTACTAATGCTACTGCTACTGCTGCTCGAAACCTGGACCTGTGCAAATAGCACAGAGTATAGCATCAGCACAACCGACCCCATGTGCTGGTAAGTGTCTGGCCTAACCCCGGCGAGGTAGTGCCGAGGCTAAGACCAGACTCCAGATAAACCTGTACAGATATATACATACAAGTACAATGGAAAAATAGCAAGAAATAACAATTTAAGCTGGGGAAGGGAGCATGCTTCAGGGGTAATAGATAGACACAAACTATCAGGAATAATGGTACGTACATCTACAGTTTAACTTCTAACAATAATGTAAAGATAAGACAACTTTCATATTCAACTCATCTTGTTGCAGGCGTGCAACCCGATCCCATTTCTCAATATCTCGTGGTAGGCGTACCACCCGCTCCCATTTCAATATCACTCGTGGTAGGCGTACCACTCGCTCCCATTTTAATATCATTTGTGGTAGGCGTACCACTCGCTCCCATTTCAATATCATTTGTGGTAGGCGTACCACTCGCTCCCATTTCAATATCATTTGTGGTAGGCGTACCACTCGCTCCCATTTCAATATCATTTGTGGTAGGCGTACCACCCGTTCCCATCTCAATATATCACTTATGGTAGGCGTACCACCCGATCCCATTTCAATATCACTTGTGGTAGGCGTACCACCCGATCCCTTTTCAATATCACTTGTGGTAGGCGTACCACCCGATCCCTTTACTTCCAACACAATACGTAATACAATCCCGGCAAGGGAACAATCAAATTAATACTCTTTCCCGGCAAGGGAACTATAACAACAAGTCAAACATCCCGACAAGGGAGAGTCAGCTATAACCAATCCCATTCAACTTCTTCCAGGCACAACTAATACCAATATTTAATCACAACGTTCATAGGATCACACAAGGGTACACAATTATCAAATTAAGACTCACGGTCATGCTCGACACCGACGTATGGATACTCGTCACCATGCCCATACGTCGTACTCAACACAAACAAGTAGCAATTATGACTCAACTCCTAATCGCTCAAGCTAGGGTTAAACCAAACACTTACCTCGATGCCTTGAATTCCACTCACACGTCAACTATCGCTTTACCCCGCGATTCAACCTCCAATCCGCTCGAATCTAGTCACAAATTGCTCAATTACTTTAATAAACACTAAATGAATCAATTTGAATGCATAAAAATGAATTTCCCAAGTTTTTTCCCAAAAATTCCAAAATCGGCCCCGGGCCCACGTGGTCAAAACCCAAAGTTCGAACCAAAACCCGGTTACCCATTCCCCCACGAACTCAAATATATAATTTGTTTTGCAATCGGACCTCAAATTGAGGTCCAAATCCCCAATTTTTAAAAACCTAGGTTCTACCCAAAACCCCCAATTTCACCCATAAAAATCATTGATTTTAGGTGGTTAATGATTGAAGGAATTAAGTAAAAATTGACTTACAATTGATTTGGAATGAAACTTGTTCTTTAAAAATCGCCCAAAGGAGTTGTGTTTTGAAAATGGGGTGAAAAATGACTCAAAAACGACTAAGTATAAAAATTGTTGGGCTGCAGATATGGGAATTGCAAACTGGGTTCGCAATTGCGAACTAGGTTCGCAATTGCGAACCCCGACCATTTGTGGGAAATGCAAAGCTGGGCTCGCATTTGCGAACCCTTACTGGATTGCCAGTTTCCACATTTGCGAACACAAGATTGCATTTGCGATCAGCCTCCCTTCGCATTTGCGAGCAAATGGATCGCATTTGCGATCCTATGCCCAGACCCAAGGCGTCGCATTTGCGACTCAAAGCTCGCATTTGCGAGCTCGCAATTGCGAGACTCATCTTCGCAAATGCGAAGATCACAGAAGCAAAATACCAGATTTTTCACAAGTTCAAAAATGCGATGCGTGGCCCATCCAAAACTCACCCGAGCCCTCGGGACTCCAAACCAACTATACACACAACCTCAAAAATATCCTACGGACTTATCCGTGCGATCAAATCGCCAAAATAACATCATATACATCGAATTAACCTCAAAATTCATAATTTCTTCTAAGCTTTCATAAAACATCAATTTTTCATTTTAAGTTCGAAACACGTCAAACGACATCCGTTTTCAACCAAACTTTACAGAAAGTGCTTAAACCACATATGAGACTTGTACCAGGCGCCGGAACCAAAATACGGGCCCGATACCATAGTCTTTTAATCAAATCTCATTTCCAATTTCCATAATTATTTCCAGAAAACAATTTAACACAAAAATTCATTTCTCGGGCCTGGGACCTCGGAATTCGATTCCGAGCATACGCCCAAGTCCCATATTTTCCTACGGACCCTCCGGGACCGTCAAATCACGGGTCCGGGTCCGTTTACCCAAAATGTTGACCGAAGTCAAATTTATTTCATTTAATATCAAAATTTAGCATTTTTCTCACAGGATTCATATTTAAGCTTTCCGGCTACGCGCCCGGACTGCGCACGCAAATCGAGGCAACCCTAAATGAGGTTTTCAAGGCCTCGGAAGCACGGAATGAGTAAGGAAACAAGTGATGACCCTTTGGGTCGTCACATTCTCCATTAATCTTCGTTTTTGGTATTTGATTGATGATTTCAAAGTGAAATTTGGGGATTTTGTCTAAAATTTTATAAAGTGAATTTTGAATTTTGAACATTAGTTCGGAGTCGGATTTGAGTAAAAATAGTATGGTTGGACTCGTAATTGAATGTGTTGTCAGATTTTGTGAGTTTTGTCGGGTTCCGAGGCGTGGGCCCGAGTTTGACTTTTTGGTCGATTTTGGAATTTTTATTAAAAATTGGACCTTTATCGATTAGGTTTGTTTCCTTTGGCGTTATTTGATGTATTTGAGTTGCTTTTGTCTAGTTTCAAGCCGTTTGGAGGTCGGTATGCGTGGGATGGCATATTTGGAGCATCGTTTGGGCTTGCTGGGTATTGGATTTGGCTTGTTTGAGGTAAGTAACACTTCTAAACTTGGTGGCGAGGTATGAAACCCCGAATTACGTGTTATGTTTTTGGTGTTGAGGTGACGCACATGCTAGGTGACGGGTGTGTGGGTGTGCACCGTATGAATTGTGACTCCGCTATTTCTGTGATACTGTGTAGTCACCTGATCTTACCTGTAAACATGAAATTTCTAGGTACTTGAGCTATTGAGCTGTGATCCATGTTAGAAACCATGGGCTACATGCTTATCCTGCTGGGACCCATTGAGGTCATTCTGCTATTGAGTTATCTGCTTTCATTGCTTTTATATACTCAGTCATACGCATTTATATGCATATCATATCTCAGTCTCTGTTACCATTTATTGACACATCATATTATTATTTTGGGCTTGTTTCATGGCATTGTGAACCCGAGAGACTGGAGAGATTGATGATTGAGTGAGGCTGAAGGCCTGATTATGAGTAACATTTATGGGATCGGGCTTGCACGCCGCAGCGGTTATACTGATTTATGATAGCGCTTGGGTTGAAGGAGCCCCTCTGGAGTCTACACACACCCCCAGTAAGCGCGGTTGATTATATTGAGGGATGGATCTTCCCTGGACATAGATCTTGTCCAAAGCATTTATATACCTGGGGATGGATCTTCCCCACGGGCTGGATTTGGCCCTACTTAGTACTGAGTGATTGATGGTCAATTGATGTATATATTCCGGGATGGATCTTCCCTGGGCCTGATTGACCATATACAATACTGAGTGATTGAGCATGATGAGTGAAAAGTGTGAGACAGTGAGATTGAGTACTCTGAGAGTGTGAGTACATGAGTTCATCTCTAAGATACATTGCATTGACTTGCACACATGACATACATGCATAGACATGCATTTTCCTCATGTTGTACGGTATCACGTCAGTCATGGCTTCTCATAAATATTGACATATGGGCATAGAGAGGTATTTTACACTTGCTATCTGGAAAGAAAAATGAAACATCTTATTCATTGTTGAAAGGATTTTTGGGAAAAATTATAATTTTCAAACTTACTTGTATTTTCGACGAATTCGGTAATGGATTTGGGTTTTCACTGATATACTTGAAAAGCGAAACTACTTTTCGTGAATCTATGAGAAAAAGCTGAGCATTTTACCTCTGAGTTACTTCTTTCATTACTTGCTTTACGTTGTTATGAATTGTTATTGGCTATTGGTGTTGGACCTGACCTTTGTTCCAGCTCGTCACTACTTTCAACCTAAGGTTAGGTTTGTTACTTATTGAGTACATGGGGTCAGTTGTACTCATACTACACTTCTGCACCTTGCGTGCAGATGTTGGCTACTAATGTTGCTGTGATCGACAGGAGCTGGAATTGAAGACGTACCTGCGTTCCGACTGTAGCTGCCCCTTGTTCATGGTAGCCCTAGATCATAAAAATATGTTTATGTACTTTTCAAACAGATGATGTATTTATTTTATACCAGCTTTGTAAATTCTAACCTTAGAAGCTCATAATTTGTACTACCAGTCCATGGGAGATGTATAAGATTCAGATATTTTTCTTTTACTTATTTGTCTTATTAAATCTTATTGGAATTGGTTAGTTGTTAATTGGCTTACCTAGCGAGTTGAGTTAGGTGCCATCACGACCAGTTGGATTTTGGATTGTGACAAGTGATTTCGGCCACAATGGCGAAAATGATAACATAGCACCAGGGAACGATGTACCCCCGGTTGGCCTCGATGGAGTTCTGGCTGTAGATGCAATCGGCATCAACTCACATGTAGCCATCAATGGAAATTTGGTCGTCAATCCCGAAGGGAGCGTCCATGAAGATGTTCGATTAGCCGCTCAAAGCGCGCATGGTGGTGAAGATGGTAGGATTAGTCTGCGGGCGATCTTCGAAATGTTGCAGGCTCAGCATACAACAATATCCCAGCTCCAAAAACTAGAATTACCCACCGAGCAGGGTCGAGATCGAGCCGTCCCAGGAAGTTTTACACAGGGTCGAATCGGTTTCAAGAAAATTGAACGAGAAAGAATTGAAGACCAATCCTGCAATCATGAAGATTCTCAAAGAACTGACAAAGCGAATTTAGTCGGGGGAAAAGAAGATCGAGGCAAACGACAAAAAGGTGGAAACTTACAACTCCAGGGTCGATCAAATTCCGGGGCCACCGCCAATATTGAAGGGACTGAATTCCAAAAGGTTCATACAAAAACTTTTCCCCCCGAGC
Source organism: Nicotiana attenuata (assembly GCF_001879085.1). Lineage (NCBI taxonomy): Eukaryota > Viridiplantae > Streptophyta > Magnoliopsida > Solanales > Solanaceae > Nicotiana > Nicotiana attenuata. The sequence goes on from NW_017672089.1 coordinate 130,408, forward strand.
AAGTCTCCAAAGCAAAACCCCAAGAAGTTACACATGCCCGAGATTCCTAAGTATAAGGGAACGACTGGTCCGAACGAGCACGTCAACTCTTACACGTCTGCTATCAAAGGGAATGATCTAGAGGACGACGAGATCGAATCTGTCTTGCTAAAGAAATTTGGGGAGACCCTGTCAAAGGGAGCTATGATATGGTACCATAATTTACCACCTAATTCTATTGACTCATTTGCTATGCTTGCAGATTCTTTCGTAAAGGCACATGCCGGAGCCATCAAGGTCGAAACCAGGAAGTCAGACCTTATCAAGGTAAGGCAGAAGAACAACGAAATGCTCAGAGAATTTGTGTCTCGATTCCAAATGGAACGGATGGACTTGCCACCGGTCGCTGATGATCGGGTTGTTCAAGCTTTCACTCAAGGACTTGATGTTCGAAACTCAGTGGCTTCACAATAGTTGAAGCAGAATTTGATAGAATATCCGGCTGTTACATAGGCCGATGTGCATAATCGGTATCAATCAAAGATCAGGGTTGAGGACGATCAACTTGGGTCTCCTTCTGGGTCCGTTTATCCTATCAGACCTGTCGATAGAATCAAGAGGGATATTGACCGAGAATCGAGGTCTAACAGAGATCGATATCAGCCGTATAATGGAGATCGTAGGAGCAGCGGATCTGGGCTAAATTCTGCATGAAATGAAAGGAGAAGTGATCAAGGTCAAAGTCCTCGAGGCTCATGAGCAAGAACGGCTTCGATAAACCTATCGGACCCAAAGAGGCACCACGATTATTAGAGTACAACTTTAATATTGATGTGGCTGCCATCGTATCGGCTATCGGACGTATCGAAGATGCCAAGTGGCCTCGACCTTTACAAACCGATCCAACACAAAGGGATCCCAACCAAATATGCAAATATCATGGCACACATGGCCACAGAATGGAGTATTACGACAATTGAGAAAAAGTAGCCTGATTATTCAACAACGGGCACCTTCGAGAATTTTTGAGCGACCGAGCTAAGAATTATTTCAGAAATAGGGATTCCAATTAAAATAATGAACAAGCGAGCCCCAACACGCCATTCATATGATCATCGGAGGGGTCGATGTTCCTCAAGGTCCGATGATAAAGCAAACCAAATAATCAATCACAAGGGAAAAATGGACTCGAGATTACATACCAGAAGGAACTTTATCTTTCAACGAAGAGGATGCAGAAGGAATCATGCAACCCCATAATGATGCATTGGTAATTTTTGTACTCATGAATAAAACTCGACTTAAACGTGTGCTAATTGATCCAAGTAGCTCGGTCAACATCATTCGATCGTGGGTCGTAGAGCAACTCGACTTACAGGACCAAATCGTACCTGCGGCCTGAGTGCTAAACGGATTCAACATGGCTTGTGAAACTACTAAGGGAGAAATAATGTTACCAGTAAACGTTGCCGGTACCACCCATGAGACCAAGTTTTATGTAATCAAAGGGGACATGAGGTACAATGCCATGTTCGGGAGGCCATGGATCCACAACATGAAGGTTGTGCTCTTGACCCTTCACCGGGTATTAAAATTTCCAACACCGGAAGGGATAAAGACGGTTTACGGGGAGCAACCCACCGCAAAGGAGATGTTTGTCGTTGATAAAGTAATCCCGATTTCAACACTCTCATCGACAAAGGACTCAGGTTTGAAAGCAAAACAGGAAGCCAAATAGCAATCATCGATGCCAGCCTCGACCCTACCGTACAAGCAAGGGATTGACGAGGACGACGATTACGGGGTTCCTCGATCCTTTATAGCTCCTGATGATTCCGATGCTACCAAATCAACGGTCGAATAGCTGGAGCAAGTCGTGCTAATCAAACATCTGCCCGATCGAAAGGTATACCTGGGCACGGGGTTAACTCCCAAGCTCAGGAAAAAGCTCATTCAATTTCTTATAGCTAATATGGATTGTTTTGCTTGGTCCCATCTCGATATGACAGGGATCCCACCGGAGATCACTACTCACAAGTTGAGCTTGGACCCGAAGTTCCATCCGGTAAAGCAAAAAAGGAGACCCAGTCCGGGATCAAGCATGCCTTCATCAAGGACGAGGTAACTTCCATAAAATAGGGTCCATCCGGGAGGTCAAATACCCGGAATGGTTAGAAAACGTACTAGTAGTTCCTTAAAAAGGGAACAAACTAAGAATGTGCGTGGATTATAAAGATTTAAATAAGGCATGCCCCAAAGACTCTTTCCCTTTGCCTAACATCATCGCATGATCGATGCCACGGCCGGCCACGAGATCCTCAGTTTTCTCGATGCCTACTCCGGGTACAACCAAATATGGATGAACCTGGATGATCAAGAAAAAACCTCTTTCATCACCAAGTATGGCACATACTACTATAACGTAATGCTGTTTGGGTTAAAGAAATGCCGGTGCCAATTAAAACCGACTAGTAAATCGAATGTTTGAAGAAAAAATAGGAATATCCATGGAATTTTACATTGACGATATATTAGTTAAGTTCCTGCGAGCAAAGGACCATTTAAAGCATTTGTAGGAAACCTTCAATATATTGAAGAAGTACAACATGAAGCTGAATCCAAAAAAGTGCGCATTCGGAGTCGGATCAGGAAAATTCCTCGGGTTCATGGTGTCTAACCGAGGAAATGAGATAAACCCCGACAAGATCAAAGCTATCGAGGATATCACGGTAGTGGATAACGTCAAGGCCGTACAAAGGCTAACCGCGCGCATTGCAGCCCTGTGGCGATTCATCTCGAGGTCTTCCGATAAAAGCCATCAATTTTTCTCGTTGCTGAAGAAGAAAAACAACTTCACATGGACCCAGGAATGCCAACAGGCTTTAGAAGAACTTAAGCGATATTTATAGAGCCCGCCATTGCTTCACATGCCGAGGCCAAACGAATGACTATACTTGTATCTAGCAGTATCGAAAATAACGGTAAGTGGAGTCCTAGTCCGAGAAGAACAAGGTATGAAATTTCCAATTTATTATGTTAGCAGGACCTTAGGTGAGGCCAAAACTAGGTATCCTCACCTAGAAAAATTGGCACTCGCTTTGCTAAGTGCCTCTAGAAAACTGAAACCATTTTTTCACTGCCATCCTATATGTGTTGTGACAACCTACCCTTTACAAAATATTATGTTAGTTTCAAGGTTTTACGTATTAATTTTGATGATAACAAACCAACATAATTATTAATCAAAGAACATTTACTTGTGGTAATCTTATTTTTGCACAGGTTTATTCAAAAAAGAAGATGTCGGTAAAGATCCAAACAAATATGGGAAAAAGAATAGCATGTGATGAATTTATCGAGGAAGATTATTTTCAGAGATTCAATCTCCAACCGTCATGGAAGGAATAATATTTGAAGGCTCTACGGAAATTATGGAAGGAAAGTTTTTAAATATCTTGAAAGGAAGGTTGCTAAAATGATGGAGAAGATCTATTATTTTGTGCAAGATACTACATGGAAAAGATACTATAAGATCAAGAAAGGAATATTTCCAATATAAGAAGAATATATTTTCTATGGAAAGAAAATATATTATGGATGTAGTACAATCTATATTATGGAAAGACATTATTTTCCAAGATCAAGAAAGGAAATTATTTTCATAGTTGTGAAGATAACAAATGGTTATTGGGATCTTCATATTGAAGACAATACTCAAGATCTAAAGTCAAAGGAAGAGAATCTTGAAATTCTCTGGGGTTATCCAAGTAGGAGACAATACTTGTACATATGGAAGAAGAGTTCAAGTGGAAGAATAATTATTCTGACAAAAATATATCACGTAGAAGGAAAGAGATATACTTGCTACGAGTGTGGTATGACAGTGCTAGATTTGCTACAATACTAAGGAAAGGAAGCTGTTGAATGAATTACTACAAGCTATATCTTGGAAGGAGTAAATCAAGGGATCATACTTAAGAATGTGCAGGCAGAGAATCACCAAGCTCTTTCAAGGAAAAAAAATTCAATATATACTGATGCACGGTTGACAACACTTCAAATGGAAAGCTCTCATTTTATGAATATACAATAATATTGTCTACTTCACAAGAAAAGAAATCAGAAGAGCTCAAGGCATGGAATCCAAAATATCAGCAAATTGGAAATATATTTGAGTCCATTAGCAAGATTCATCATCAATCAATAGGTACAAGATATAAGGAATAAATTCCAATAAATCAGTGATTGGTGGAAGGGTTTCAAATTAGTTTGAAGGTGCAAATAGAATTGAGCAAAGGAATTAATATGAATTCACATTGGTATATACTCAACCAAAGGAGAAAATCTTCTGATTGAATATTATTGAAATCAAGGGGTCAGCAAAATCAAGCCCAACAGTTAGAAGCTATTGAAGACTATAAAAACGAGAGACTGGGAACACGCAACCTTTTATACAATTGTCTACCCAAATACAAGTTATTTGTTCTGCTCTTAATAAGCATTGTAATTCACTTTTAGATTTACTGTGTACACAAAAGAGAGAAGAGAGATAGAAAAATATTAGAGAGGCAGTATGTCCGAGAGGTTGTGTCATTGTTCGTTTCTTTGGTTAGCAAGTTAAAACCAAAGGGTCGTTGTTGGTGAGCGAGTGAAAACCAACCCTGCAAACGTTGGTGGTGAACGTTGAAAATCACACAAAGGTTGTATTGAATTCAATTTACAAAGAGCTCTAAAAGACAACACTCTTGCAACCCAAGAGGACAGGATTAGGATACCACATTGGTTCCGAACCAGTACAAAAATTCCTGGTGTCATTTACTTTATTGCTCTCGTATTATATTTTGTTCCTTTACTGTTTATTGTGATTAACACTTGTTTAAATCGAAAGGAATAACAGTTTTGTGCAGGCTGTCTCCGCATAAGTCGACTAGGTCTGAAGAGTAGTCGACTAGGAATTTAAAAAGGCTACAATTCACCCCTCCTCCCCCCCTCTTGTACTTTCAATTGGTATCAGAGCAGGTCTCACATCTTTATTTTTTGCTTAATAACAAGTGAGAAAAGATCATGTCAGCACACACAGTTATCGGATCCTTACTCCAAGAGGGGACTTCTGCATGAAGGCCACCATACTTCAATGGGCAGTATTACACTCATTGGAAAGTTCGGATGGAAGCTTTCATCAAATATTATGATGTCAAAGTATGGCGAGTCATCAAGAAGGGTGACTTTCCTCACCTATAGTCCAAATCAGAAAAGAAACCTGAAGGACAGGTATCTACTGAAACCCTCGATATTGATGATTATACTGATGAGCATTTGGAAATCGTGCAGATAAATTCAAAGGCAAAAAATCTATTATACAATGGTATAAGCGGAGAAGAATTTGAGAAAATATCAAGTTGTGACACGGCCAAAAAAATGTGGGATAAACTTGAAGTTACCTATGAAGGTACCGGCAAAGTAAAAGAGACAAGGATAAACTATATGATTTTATTATGAGTTGTTTCAAATGAAGGATGATGAATCCATTGAAGACATGTTTGGCCGATTTAGCAAAATAGTCGAAGATCTAAAATCCTTTGGAAGACCATATTCAAGTGGTGAACAAGTCAGAAGATCTAAGAAGTTTACCACTTATGGCAACCAAAAGTTGTTGCTCTTGAATACGGAGATCTCGACAAACTATCATATGATGAACTTCGAGGATACCTTATAGCCTTTGAGCAAACCCATCTCAAAAAGCATGAACATGAAGACAAGAAAAAGAGTGTTGCTTCTAAATCAACTATTGCCGAGTCTGAGAGTGAAGCCGAAGAAGAAGGAGACAAACATCAAGATGATATTGCATTATTTTCTAAAGTTGTCTCTAACACGACGTAAAAAAATCAAGAAAAATGAAAGAGTCAAATCAAGTTCCAGAAAAGGTAATGAAATAAGTGAGCAGAAAAACAATAATAGAAAATGCTACAAATGCGGAAATTATGGTCACATCCAAGCCAACTGTCCGGAACTAAAAAGGGAACTATCCAAGGGCAATTAGAAGAGAAAATCTTCCAGCATATGGAGTGATGAATATATGCCAGATAAAAATCATAGTGGATATGCCAACCTTTGTTTCAGGGCATGAAGTGAGACAAGTGAGAAAAGAAAATCTTCTGGTGCCTGGAGTGATGAAGATATATCAGACAACGATCATGAGGAATCTACAAGCAACTGCTTCATGGCCCCAAGTGAAACAAGTGAGGTAAGATCTCATGACTGTGATAAATGTAATGAACTTCAAAATATCGTAGAACAGGCTTTAGAAGATATGAGAAAAATTCTTGATGAGCTTAAGAAGACTAAGCGGGAGAAGAAAAACTTAGAGACCCAACTTGAAGAATATAACAAGTTGAAAAAGGAAAAAGAAGAGTGGGATAATCTACTCGAAGAATATCAGGTTAAAAATGACTTACTTCATGAAGAAAATGCAGAACTTCGCAAACAAATGAATAGTTTGCACAAATCTTCCTGTCACCATTTTGATCGATCGAACAAGTGGACTCATTTTCTTAATAACTCCAAGTTGACTGACAAGGGATCTACTAGTAGACGCCCCACTTCAAACAAGTCAACTCAGGAAAGCTTCAAGTCGACTAAGGCACCTGCTGGTAAATACTCTACTTCTTTTGTTACATGTCACTACTGTGGTAATTTTGGACATAAGGCATTTGCATGTAACTATGCCAAAAGTCATGTTAGATCAAAATTTATTTGGAGACCTAAATAGTTGCATGTATCTCCAATTATACAAGCTACTAACCATGAAGGGCCCAAAAAGGTTTGGGTACCAAAAACAAACTAATTTATTTAGCAGGTATTCCTAAGTCCGGCCATAAGAAGGATCAATGATAGTTGCATATTGGCTGGTCGAAGTACATGCTTAAAGATGCTTCAAAGTTCATATATAGGTGGGGAAACCAATCCTCCTTGCTCGTTCCTAGGTCTTTTCTTTTTTTTTTATCGCCTTATTTCATTCACTGATTTCTTTAATTCATTTTCTACAAAGATAAAGGAACTATGTCGTATGATCTAAAGCTGAAGTGACTAGTATCTCTAAGGTTTATTCAAGTTCTTCTCGCTGCATTAGGTGATGCATATCTAGTTATTGGTTCAGTGAAGTATATTCCGGTATATACATATTAGTCACCTATATACAGTTTGAATCCACTGGCTACATCACATTATTATTCAATGTCATTTTATCCATGACTTAGAGACTTTAAATAGCTTGAATACATGTCTTGCATGAACTATGATATTAGGAAGTAAGCACGCAATTTTTTATATCATACAAACTTGATTCATGCCTACATGTGTCTTAAATTATTCTTGAAGTGAATCATTTGTGTAATATTTACTTTCCTGGTAAGAATACTAATACTTCACTCAAGACCAAGAAAGTTATTTAACTTTGAGGCCACTTCTGCACATGAAATATTTTTGGCAATACTCAAAAGCTTGAAGACGAAAGATATGTATCTCTATTATTGAAGATTATTAGCTTTAATTGGGTTATGTTCTGGATCTATATTAGAGGACTCCTTATGTGAGATATAGAAGGAAGAAAAATCAAGTGTTGATTATTTTTTTTATTTTTTATTTTTTTTTGAAAATGCTTACACCCACCATGGTAAGAAATCGGTAATGTTCGTTATATCCTTTTAGCATTTCACTACTAATAATTCTTAAAAATTTGGAATAGTTAATGTAAAGTCGTCTCTACACAAATTGTTTTGACTAATATCTCTTTAAGAAATTCTGTGAATAAGGATGAAGGGCACATTCCGAGAACAAGCAATAAGCCAATAAGGGTACATTTGCACAAGCTGGATAAGAAATATTTGTGCTAAGAATAAACGAGTACGAGCTGAAAGAATTTGAATGAATTGAAGTGTGAGAATTTTATCACCAAGCCAAGTGAGCTACTATCACTGACATTCATCCACGAGCATGATGAAAATAGTAAGGTTGTGAATAACATGGGTAAACTTATAGTTCATGGTGTCACAACAAGAAGGTTTGTTTCCTCGTTGAAATTATTGTTATAAATATCTTTGTGGGAATCTTATAGAGTTTTTAAATATTTCTTATATGTTTTACATTGTTTTATAATTGAAAGATTTCTTTAAAATACCCCTAATGTTAAGAATTTCTAACAGTGTTCATGCAACCAATTTGTTTTATAATCTTCTCTAAGAATATAGTTTCTCTTCTTTTCATAATAATCTTTTTCAAAAAGGCATCATTGTGGGATTATTGCTACACACAGTTATTTTTGTGATACTAACGAGAAGTTATATCAAGAATTTTATAAAGTTTGCAAGGTGATTGAATTTGAGAGTACAAGGAAGAATTGACATTCCTCTTCAAATCTCAAATAATACGAAGTTCGTTCATAAAGCCAAGCATTCAAGAAAACTATTTCAGAGGCTTGCTTTAGAACTACATAGTACATGAGTAATCCTGTGAGCCGTCTACTTCTCTAACCAAAGAGAAATATGCCAAAGGTAGGGTAACATGGAAGCATGTCTTGAGGATATTGAGACACTTTCTCATTTCAGGAAAGAAATTGGTATCATTCTCTTGTATCCTTTTGTAGTAAAAATGATTTATTATCATCTAGCCTCTTTTGTGATTATCATTTATGTGTTTCAAAGCATAGGTTGAAGTTTGCCTAAGATTCTGATCATCTACAAATATTTTCAGCCTACTAATTTGTTTTACTATACCTACTATTTGAAAAGCTTTACGCAAATGGTTGTTAATACTTTTCTTTGTTAATATGGTCTAGTGACTCAAAATATTATCTACCATTATTTGTCCCTTAATCATTTGAAATTATCTTTTGGTCCACCTAAAGTGCCTGTGTAATTTATTATGTTTCATATATGCTCTCAAGTGATTACTAATGCCTTGCACCTCAAACTTGTCAACTTGATTTAATTTCTTCGATTACTTATATAAATCTTAGATGCGTACGGATAATAGTTCTCAGTTGTGTACTAGTTTCGATAATTAAAATGGTCATGTGGTCTCACACTACTTGATGGGTCTTATGGAAAATTTTAAGATTTGATTAGTTGTTATTCTGTTCTCTTGCTTAAAAAGTATACCCTTTTGATGATGACAAAAGGGGAAGAAAATAATGTGTACAAAAGCTCAGAAATTCAGGTAGAATGTATGGAGACAGGGGAGCATAACTGAGGAATGCATAGAGTGAGGGGGAGTTCACAATTGTGTACTACATGCATTTCGAGAAGATGACTTCAGGAGAGTAACCGGTTTATCTAGCTTATCCTATTACTGTCTTTAACTAAGTCTTTGATTAAATTTTTCTATTTTGTACTTAATGGTTTGCCATCATCAAAAAGGGAGAGATTGTTAGTTTCAAGGTTTCACGTATTAATTTTGATGATAACAAACCAACATAATTATTAATCAAAGAACATTTACTTGTGGTAATCTTATTTTTGCACAGGTTTATTCAAGAAAGAAGATGCCGGTAAAGATCAAACAAATATGGGAAAAAGAATATCATTTGATGAATTTATCGAGGAAGATTATTTTCAGAGATTCAATCTCCAAGCGTCATGGAAGGAATAATATTTGAAGACTCTACAGAAATTATGGAAGGAAAGTTCTTAAATATCTTGAAAGAAAGGTTGCGAAAATCTTGGAGAAGATCTATTATTTTGTGCAAGATACTACAAGATCAAGAAATGAATATTTTTAATATAAGAAGAATATATTTTCTATGGAAAGAAAATATATTATAGATGTAGTACAATCTATATTATGGAAAGAGATTATTTTTCAAGATCAAGAAAGGAAATTATTTTCATAGTTGTGAAGATAATAAATGGTTATTGGGATCTTCATATTGAAGACAATACTCAAGATCTAAAGTCAAAGGAAGAGGATCTTGAAATTCTTTTGGGTTATCCAAGTAGGAGCCAATACTTGTACATATGGAAGAAGAGTTCAAGTGGAAGAATAATTATTCTGACAAAAATATATCACGTAGAAGGAAAGAGATATACTTGCTACGAGTGTGGTATGACAGTGCTAGATTTGCTACAATACTAAGGAAAGGAAGCTGTTGAATGAATTACTACAAGCTATATCTTGGAAGGAGTAAATCAAGGGATCATACTTAAGAATGTGCAAGCAGAGAATCACCAAGCTCTTTCAAGGAAAAAAATTCAATATATACTAATGCATGGTTGACAACACTTCAAATGGAAAGCTCTCATTTTATGGAAATACAATAAAATTGTCTACTTCACAAGGAAAGAAATCAAAGGAGATTAAGGCATGGAATCCAGAATATCAGCAAATTGGAAATATATTTGAGTCCATTAGCAAGATTCATCATCAATCAATAGGTACAAGATATAAGGAATAAATTCTAATAAATCAGTGATTGGTGGAAGGATTTCAAATTAGTTTGAAAGTGCAAATGGAGTTGAGCAAAGGAATTAATATGAAATCAAGCTGGTATCTACTCAATCAAAGGAGAAAATCTTCTGATTATATATTATCGAAAGCAAGGGTTCAGCAAAATCAAGCCCAAAGGTCAGAAGCTATTGAAGACTATAAAAACGAGAGCTGGGAAAGAAGAAGACACGCAACCTTCTATACAATTGTCTACCCAACTACAAGTTCTTTGTTCTACTCTTAATAAGCATTGTAATTCACTTTTAGATTTACTGTGTACACAAAAGAGAGAAGAGAGAGAGAAATATTGGAGAGGCAGTGTGTCTGAGAGGTTGTGTCATTGTTTGTTTCTTTGGTGAGCAAGTGAAAACTAAAGGGTCGTTGTTGGTGAGCGAGTGAAAACCAACCCTGTAAACGCTGGTGGTGAACGTTGAAAATCACACAAAGTCCTGAATTCAATTTACAAAGAGCTTTAACAGACAATACTCTTACAACCCAAGAGGACTGGATTAGGATACCCACTGGTTCCAAACCAGTACAAAAATTCTTGGTGTCATTTACTTTATTGCTCTCATATTATATTTTGTTCATTTACTGTTTATTATGATTAACACTTGTTTAAATCGAAAGGACTACTAGTTCTGTGCAGACTGTCTCCGCATAGGTCGACTAGGTCGAAGAGTAGTCGACTAGAAATTTAAAAAGGCTACAATTCACCCCTCCCCCCCCCCCCCGCTCTTGTACTTTCATATTATGCATAAACCCGAACTCTCGAGAGGATTGGCCAAACAGGCCGTAGAAATCAGCGGGTACGATATCTAAGATCAACCCCGAACAACCATTAAATCTGAAATTTTGAAAGATTTTGTGGCCGACTTTACGCATGCCCTAATAACCGAAGTCGAAAGAGAGTTGTTGGTAAACTCGGGAACGTCTTCAGGAATATGGACCCTCTTTATGGACGGTGCCTCGAATATGAAGGGGTCCAGACTTGGCATCGTACTGAAGCCACCCACAGGCAATATAGTTAGACAATCTATTAGAACTATAAAATTGACTAACAACGAGGCCGAATATGAGGCCATGGTTTCAAGTCTCGAACTAGCCAAAGGCTTGAGGGCGGAGGTGATCGAAGCTAAGTGTGACTCCCTCCTCGTAGTAAACCAAGTTAACAGAACGTTCGAAGTCAGAGAAGAACGAATGCAAAGGTACCTAGACAAGTTACATGTGACATTACATCGGTTCAAAGAGTAGACTTTGCAGCACATACCTCGAGATCAAAATAGTGAGGCCGACTCCCTTGCAAACTTAGGGTCGTCGGTCAAAGACGATGAGCTCAACTCGGGGGCGGCGTACAACTCATGAGGTCGGTAGTAGAGGAAGGTCATGCCGAAATAAACTCCACAAGCTTAACCTAGGGTTGGAGAAATAAATACGTAGAGTATTTGAAGACCGGGAAACTTCCCTCAAATCCAAAAGAATCGAGGACCTTTCTCATAAAGGCAGCCCGATTCAGCTCGTCCGAGGACGGAACCTTGTTCAAAAAAATGTTCGATGGCCCACTAGAAATATGTCTAGGACTGGGAGATATCGAATACGTTCTAAGAAAAGTTCCCGAGGGCATTTGCAAAAATCATTCAGGCGTTGAATCATTGGTTCAAAAGGTGATCTAAGCTAGTTATTACTGGATCGACATGGAAAAGGAAGCGAAAGAGTTCGTATGAAAATGTGACAAGTGCCAAAGGTATGCTCCGATGATTCACCAACTAGGGGAGTTGTTGCATTCGGTCTTATCGCCATGGCCATTCATGAAATGAAGGATGGACATCGTCGGCCCTCTTTCATGGGCACCAGGTAAGGCTCAATTTATCTTATTTATGACCGACTCTTTTCCTAAGTAGGTTGAAGCACAAGCATACGAGAAGTTCAGGGAGAAGGAAGTCATCGACTTCATTTGGGACCACATCATATGTCAGTTCGGGATACGGTCTGAAATTGTATGTGACAACGGAAAATAGTTTGTCGGTAGTAAAGTGACCAAATTTCTCGAAGATCAAAAGGATCTTATCGACACCTTATCACCCTATTGGGAACGAACAAGCCGAATCGACCAACAAAACCATAATCCAAAACCTTAAGAAAAGGTTGACTAGAGCTAAGGGAAAATGGAAAGAGATCCTGCCCGAAGTTCTTTGGGCATATCGCACAACTTCGAAGTCCAGTACCGGGGCTACCCCGTTCTCATTGGTTTATGCGCCGAAGCTCTAATACCGATCGAAGTCGGGGAGCCGAGTATCAGATTCCGATATGCAGTAAAGGAATCAATTGACGAGGCCATGAATACGAACCTGGAGCTATTGGATGAAAGGCGTGAAGCCGCCCTTGTTCGATTGGCCGCCCAAAAGAAACGGATGAGGTATTACAATCGAAGGGCCAACCTTTGATACTTCAATGTCAGGGACTTAGTACTAAGGAAGGTCACAATAAGCACCCGGAATCCGAACGAAGGAAATTGGGCCCGAACTGGGAAGGACCATACCAGGTTCTCTTGGTCACAGGGAAAGGATCCTATAAGCTCGGAATGACAAACGGAGAACAACTACCTTACAATTGGAACGTAACTCACCTAAAAAGATATTACTGCTAAGGTACGACCCCATTTTATTCCTTTTTATTTTCAGACTAACACTTGCAGGTGGTCGACAAGGAGCGACACGAAGTCTTTAGGTCTGAAAGAACACATTGCACTCTTTTTCCCTTGAACCCTTTTTATCCCAATTGGATTTTTTGGCAAGGTTTTTAACGAGGAAACAGTGGATCGTGCTAACTTAGAATCAAAGGCCGATCACGAATCGGTGTCGAAGACAACATTAACAATATCCGAGGTCCCTCTACAATCAACCTCGAATACTGAGGGGCAATTACCCTCGGATAGCGACTTTTGCAAGGAAATTACTTCGTAACAGAAGGGTCTCGATAGGTAGGATTTGTTGTAAGGGACAAACGGTCAAACAAACCATGCCCACATAGGTCGCTCGAGCTCTGGCATAAAACGTACGCATGTGTAACTATTTTTCACAAGAATAAAGAGAAGTACTTTCCTTGCAATTATCTTATGTTTTAAAAAGTTTCCTCTTTACATCTCTTAAAGAATTTTGTAGTTTCGATCTCTTAAGGAAACGAGCTCAAGGGTCGATTACAACCAGAGTTCGGATGATCATTCCCTCACTCTGGGACTGTCGTCCGAAAACAATCTCGAGCAGATCGAATTATTAAACATCGGGGGCATAAGACCTCTTAGGCAACCCTCGAATTTTAGAGGCCACGGCCATACCCACTCGGGGACTGTTACAAGTCTGGATAACTCAAGAAAGCAAGCCCACTGGGCGATGCCCGAACTAAAAGGCTACGACCATATTTACATGGCTCAGAGACATCCGAGAACCGTAACAAAAGATAGGCCTTCAAAAAGAAATTTTCCATAACCGGTTCTAAAGGCTACCCTCGGCAAACTATAACCTGAGTTACTTACTTTGGGAGAAAGTTCCTGGTAACACCGAATCCCCAAGACGCCTCAAAACAAAATAATGTAAAGGCAGGGATTGTTCAAACTTACACAACCTAAGTTATTTTATGCCAAGGCATTCCGACCTTTATGAATACAAGTAATAAAGCAAAGGAAAAATTTTAAAGCCGAAAGGGAAAAGAAAGCCATGTATATATTTATCCAATAGTCTTTTTACAAAGGCATTTTCCTGAGCCGAGGGTTTACTGAAAACATTCTCTATATCCTCACAAGGTAGGGGTAAGGTCTGCGTACACACTACCCTCCCCAGACCCCACGATGTGGGATAATACTGGGTATGTTGTTGTTGTTGTTGTCGTTGTTGTCGTTGTTGTAGTCTTTTTACAAAGGCCAGAATAGCTTAATTCAAAAATTTACAATGGCCGAAACAGCCTCAAAAAGATCCAAAAGAAAGCAAAACATATAAAGGCCTAAGTGGCCTGGTCTTCATCGGAGGAAGCATCTCCGTCCTCAGGATCTTCCCCGCCTTCAGACTTGCTTAAACTCTCAGAATCTTCCTCGGGAAAGGCCAGCTTCCGGGCCCTGGCTTCTTCTGCTTTGGCATTTTCAATTTCAGCCAATATATGTCATAAGCATGGACTTCCTCTAAGGATTCCCTTCGAGCTTGCCACCTTGCATGATCCACCATGCTCTTGGCCTGTGCCTGGATGGCCTCGACGTCGACCTTGAATTGGACCACTTTGGTTGGTGTTGGCCACAGCCACCTCATATTTGGCCGCCTCAAGTTCATTGGCCAAGTTTGCCTTATCAGAAATAACCAAGTCCAATTGGGATTGAAGCTCCTCGATTTTCTTGACCTGTACCGAGGCCTTCTCTTTTGCAGCCTGGAGGTGGGTCTCGGCCGACTCCAGTTTTGCTTGGACAACTTCCTTTTTCGAGGCTAAGATATCCATATTTTTCTTGAACCCCTCAACCTCAGATTGAATCGTATCTACATGTGCATGAAGCTGTCTGATCTGCTAAAACCCCTGGCAGACTTGCAGGATCAGATTGTTAGTCACTATCTTTAATTCATCTTCACTATCGTGAAGCACTCGAAATACCTGCTTGGCCATCTCGACATGCTCACTCCGAGCCGCTTCTAACTCGGCCTGAAGCTTCTCACTCAAAAGCTTGTAAGTATACATCTTCTCGGTGAGCTCCCTAACCTCAACCTCGTGCTGGGTTAACTCCTCCCAAATTCGGAGGAAAACCTCATGATGTAATACCGAGGCCTGCAAGCACAAAGAAAGGTGTTAGGATTACTTACAACTTCAAAATTTAAAATAAGTAATGAAGTGACACTCAAAGATTACCCGATTCAAAGCATGTTGGGCCTCATTGAATAGGCAAGGCACTTCCACTGTGTCCATCACGGCCTGGTCCTCCTCGGTCACCAAGCAACTGAGGTAGCTAGCAACCCCCACGGGGGCATAGAAAATTCGGGCATCCTCCGGGACAGAAAGATCTATCGACCGCCTGCAGTCAGGGTTAACACTTGGGGCCGGGAATCGATCCACCAGTTTTTGGCTCGATGAAGACCTAGTGGCACCCGATGACGATACCTTCCTTGGCACCAGCAGGTCACCAAGCCCGGTGACATCTTCCGAAGTAGTGGACTCAAATTTGTCTAAGAAGTGGTGGATATCAGTCGCCCCCTGAGGCCCCTCGTAAGAACGACCTTCTAACATACCAGCCTTACGGATCATGGCATCCGAGAACTGAGGAGACTCGGTAATGTCAATCGCCCCGAGCGCGTCATTTAGGGAACTTTCCTCTGTTCGAGGAATGTCAGCTCCGGCGAAGGTACCACCACATGCTTATTGACCCAGTTGCAATCCTCTTTAACCTAGGTGAGGAGATCATCGGTAATTATGTATATGTACCTTGAGACCGGCTAACATCGACTCGATACCGGGGAGGTCTTTTCAACCTTAAAATCAACAACAATAGGGCACCCTGCCGGAACGAATTCCTCAGGGTGAGGTTCCGTCGCAGCCCCGTCACCGGCGGGTCGTGATGAAGAGGCGGCCTCCTTTTGCGGTACACTCTTAGAAATTTTCGCCATTGTAGAACAGAAGAAAAGGGAATTAGAATGGTATGCGGTTTGCTAAAAGTTCAAGAAATTTGGGTGCAAGAGTTGCAAAGCAAAGAGATTTTTGAAAAAACAAGAATAGGAGGAGCTTTGAACGTAAAGTTTGAATAAAAGAAAGTTAGGGTACTTATAGCTTGCTGGTGACGGTTCAGAACCCATAGTGGCCGACCAGCAACTGACAGGCATTTAATGCCTTGGTAACTGGACCGACGGGACGTTTCGGTATCCATTTGTTGCTTACGTCATGTCGGGTGTCTCAGTGACCGTTCGTCGCTTACGTCATGGCCCATCGAGACGGGATTCGAAAGTTCATATCGTTTCTCGTCATCTTCTCTCCGAGAAATAAGGGGACTATCTGTATACGGTCAAAATCGGGCTCGCCCCTTGTGTGACCAATCGAGACTGGAATATGATAGGTTAAGGTTCGACCTCGTATTATATCGAACCACGGTGCAAAGTTAGATCGTCGAGATCGTGACCCAGAGACCGATCAAGATCGAGATCGGGCAAGATAGAGACCGAGCAAGATCGAGGGGAACTTACCGAGCCAAATAACGAATAGCCGAATATCCGCAATCGGTCGAGGATCACGGCGGAAATTCCGGCACGTATCAAGGAGAGGTCGATTAATTAGCTAATCATGAGATTTCTTACCTCATATAGAACTGTATCAAGAGTAGGACTCCCCTACTATATACAGGGGGTCTGATCATTTGTAAAGGACATCATTTTTTGCGCAACATAAAGCAATATACTTTTTATTTTCTAGCTATAATTATCTTGTTACTCTGCTCATACGTCAGTTGAAACAGCTTTGGTTCAAGGGTGACCGAACTCGAGAGCCAAGGCTATTCGATTCGTGTGGTTTGCATTTATTTCTTTTATCGTCAATTTCAATATTAATATGTCTTCTTAATTTGTGTCAAGCTATATCACATATGCGTCAAACCGCGTATAAATTCAATTGTTATTCGTTTTTGAGTGTAAACAGGTCTATGACGATAAGACGCAAAATTAAACGAGAGAATTTTTAGAAACAAAGCTTTAATTGTGATTACAAGAGAGCGCGAAATTTTGTTGCAACTAAATTTTCGTCTAAATAAAGCTCTAGTCTGTTAGCAAATCTAACTTCAATAGTCTAATATTCTATTATCGATAAGCTAATCGTTGGTTTAAAGAGAGTTCAAATGTATTTACATTATTAATTAATTGTGATGCTGTTATACGTCGTTGCTTGCACTCTCTTTTGACACAATTAAGGGGGAGGAGTGCTGAGTATATATGATTTTTTACGAGCTGTTTTGGGAGTGTAGCACTATTTCCCTTGATATACTGCGTCAGGAGTTGGTAGACTAGGTTTGTTGAAATAACCGTCACTCTGACTATAGGTCCACGCAGGGGCGGATTTAGGGGCGGGAGGGGTTCATCCAAAACATCGAAAAATTATATTGTGTATATAGTGAAAAATCTATTTTTTACTTTTATATATTATATTTTGAATTCTCTTGACACAACCGAAAAACATAGCTTAATGGTCAAGACTGTTCAAAATTTTTATTCTTCAATTCCCTAATTAGCTATAATCTTTTTTAACTTTTTTTTTTTTTTTGGAATCCCTTGGCGAAAGTTCTGCCTCCGCCAATGGGTGTCCACGTATGATAAAAGGTTTGCTACTTGGGGTATGACTAAATTAATGACTATGACAACCTTCAAAAATATAATATGGTCAACTTAACCTGCATGCTCTAGAATTAATTATCCATCCTTGTCTTTTTGTGGAGTATTTGTTTTGGAATTTTGAGGTCAATACACATAAGCACATGCATGCCAAGGAATTTCCACGCTTTCTACTTGTGAACTTGCAAGGATAAACGATACTTTTGTATTTGTAATAATATATACATCAGTCTATGTGTATCATGATGTGAGGTCTCATCAGTACTACGTTACTTTAACTTATACTGAATCAATTGAGTTAAACTTCAACACTACTCTTCGAAACAGTCTACGCGTTGTTGGGGGTGGGGGTGGGGGGACTTAAAGTAGAGGGCCACAGACTTCTTTATAGTTACACTCTATTGACCAGAGTCTCGAATTCAATAAATTAAACAGAAGTTATAAAAGAAAAAAGAAAAGAAATTAAAAAAATCAACAAATTAAGTTGATCAGGTGTTCAAATTAACACGTGCAAGACGATAATTTCATGCAGGGCTAGACGGCATGGTGATATACGTGGACCCTGTGTTTTAGTTTTGTAACTTAATCCCATGGAATTCAACTTGAAAACTCTTTGTTACTATTATGTGTAGCTTCCTGGAAATTATCCATGGATTTAAGAATTGGAAAGTTAATCAGCATTTGACGGGATTTTCCACATCTTTTTGGCCCTACATCTTGGAACTTTTTTTATTGAATATTTAAAAAATGTTGTTGTCTATTGTATGAAGAGAGAGGACCATTTGGATTTGGACAGTCGAGATTGCCCAAGGACCACCATTCTACTTTTGTCAAAACAATTCTAGTAGATTTATGCATGCATGGAAGATATAATATTGAACAAATTGGAAAAGAGCTTATTAAATGTTAGTATCACCGGCACCCAGTGCTTCTATCGCTATCAATGTGTTTCCATATCCCTTGTCCTTTTAAATCCTTTCCATTTCCCTCAATTATGTTTGTGTATAATATGGTAAATTACCATAAAACCAAAAAAATTGTGTTTGGTATTTGGATGATATTTGATTTAAGTTGTTAAAGTTTTGGTATAAGGTATGGTATTTGGTATTTCAAAAAAATAATACCGAAATATCGGCGCCATACTGAAATATATACTAAGTTACACAATACACATTATAGATTTTAACATACCTAAGTTATACAATACTTTTCTCTGGTATTCATGACGTACTTCTTTAGTAAAATAGAGGAACAAGTAGGTTGCATATTCTGACTCTTACTTTTTAGTTTGCCAAGTAGTTTAACATACTGTTTTTAAAATTTTAGGGTGTTTCTTACTCTGTTACTCATGTATTACTGTTCCATCTGTTGGATTATTCCTTGTTGTATTTTCTAATTCAATAATTAACTTTAAACAAGAAAGAAGACATTTTCAATGATCAAATTTATCCCTTTATGTACCTTTTTTCTCTCTATGAGTTGAAACTTGTTGGTTTTGGATAAAGATTTTCTCTCTATGACTTTAGAATATTTTTTTTTTTTTTGTATTTGTAAGTGCTTTAATTAAGAATTTTACAGTCTATGGTGTTATGGATTTTAGAAAATATGCAAGCAGCAAGAAGGTTGAAAAATAGGATTGAAAAACTGTCTCTAAAATTTTATTAATCATAGGGCTTTAAATAGCCAAATAAATAAAGTAGTAGACTCCTCCTACAACTGAATTACTAAACTCTTACTATAATTAAAATTCTGAATCTTCTAGAAGACTCCTCCTAAAACTAAACAACTAATTATTCTAGAAAATAGTAGCAGTAACAGATGCAAACTCCAATATTCCTCCTTGCTTCTGTTGCTGCAGTCTAAAGAAGGTCATCCTCAATTCCTTCTTCTGCTATTAGTGCTTGTGCATGAGCATCTTTGAACTTGCACACTTTTGTAACATGGCCTTTTTGTTTGCAATTTCCACATAATGCATCAGGTCTCCCTCCACCAACAAAAATTTTCTAAGTGTGTTTTCTTTTTGCAATATTTGCAATAAGGATAATCGACTTTTTCTTTTTGGTGTTTCGCATAAAAAATACCCTCAGTAACTTTGTCTTGTCTGAAGGCCCTTCTTTGCTCTTGTGCTTGAAGAGCACTTATTAATTCTGCAATAGAGATGGTAGACAGATCTTTAGACTCTTCCAGAGAGGAAGTTTTGGATTCGAATCTCTCGGGAATTGTCACAAGAATTTTTTCAACTATCCTATCATCTTTGAAATCCTCGCCAAGCAACCTGATTTTATTGACAATTAAAGAAATTCGGTCAGAATACTTAGCGATGGTCTCATCATCTTGCATTCAAAGAGATTCAAAATCTCTTTTCAAATTTAAAATCTGATTTTGTTTGCCTCGTTCACTTCCTTGATACTCCTGTTTGAGTGTTTCCCAAGCTTCTTTTGTTGTCCGCATGCAATGATTTTAGAGAAGATTGAATCTGCAACTGAATTTTGAATTATAGTTTTGGCTTTGTATTTTTTGATTTTCTCATCTGAATGAGCTTTGATTTGGGCAAGGGTAGGATTTGCAGGAAGTGGTTGTATAAGTCTGTCTTCCATTACAACTTCCCATAGATCATAAGCTTCAAGATAAGATTTCATCTTCACTGACCAAATTTGATTGTTTTCACCAGTAAAAGTTTATGGGGTATTCAAAGAGAGACCGCTGCTTGCCATTGTTAAAAAATTTGGTTAAAAATCGGTATGGGTAAAAATGCGTATGGTTTAAAAGTGGTTAAAATTGGTTGTTTTTCAGCGAATTCAGAGATCCATCAAGATCAATCAATGGAGGCTCTGATACCATTGGCTCTGATACCACTGTTATGGATTTTAGAAAATATGCAAGCAGCAAGAAGGTTGAAAAATAGGATTGAAAAACTGTCTCTAAAATTTTATTAATCATAGGCTTTAAATAGCCAAATAAATAAAGTAGTAGACTCCTCCTACAACTGAATTACTAAACTCTTACTACAATTAAAATTCTGAATCTTCTAGCAGACTCCTCCTAAAACTAAACAACTAATTATTCTAGAAAACAGTAGCAGTAACAGATGCAAAATCCAACATATGGCTCCATGCATTGGTTTATCTTCAAGCCGAACAAATCGAGACCACCGGACCGAGTTAATCTAAATCGAAAGGAGAAAAGTCGAACCATACAGAATTTAATTATTGTATGATATTGGTATAGCATTTTAAGAAACTGGATACGAAAAATATCAAATCCAAATATCTTAATACCATTACCGTAACGGCCGATGAACACTTCTGCCCTTAATCCTGTTGAGATCTACCTTTTTGAGCAAAGTAACAATAAATATTTTAAATTTGGATATTCTGGATTCAAAAACATATAGAAGACCAAAATTTCACATAGATTGTCCATTTTTCTTGTTTTTTAAATAACCGTAATATCTGATCTAGGCCAGCTTGTGTGTACTTCTCATATAGTTTGTTAAACATAATCAATAACTTCCTTTACTGTAAGGATACATATATAAGTCTTTATGAATTCAGTTATTCCTAAAAGAAAACTTTTACAATACATAGTTACATACTTCTTAGGTAAATTAAGGAAAATAATCTTTTTCTAGTTCATGATGTAATAATCAGTTACTGGCCATTTAATTAAACCGTCATCTTGTAGTTTAATATTGCTATTCGAGCCTTGATCAAGGGTTGGTGGCAAAAAAAGCTTCTCATATAGTTTGTACTGATTCTTTTGTTTCATCCATATAATCTTTGGTCCTTTTAGTGTATATGGAGAATAATTGGAGATGCTGATTCCTCCAAATATTTTTTAATTTTTTTTTTTTTTTTTTTTGTAGAAATTGTTAGTCTTGCTAGCAACGTGTCTTTACTGAAAGCTAAGAGAAAGTCGGCGTTTCTAGGAATGATGTTTTTCCTTGTAAGTTTCTTAGCCTGTTAGCGTGCTTTTCCCAAATACAGTCCCACAATTTGCCCTCCCCTTTTCTCTGTCTTTATTAGACTGTTTATAGGTAGGAATAGTATATAAATGTGCTCGTATAATTTAAAAAAAAAAGTGCCAACACCACCTAAACTATGGTTTGTTTAGTATAAATATAACTACTTCTCGTACCTACTCAAAGTCTTAATTAATATCGTCTCATTTCCATCTATGCAAAGTTCTTTTTCCTTTCTGATCTACCCCGAATCGATCTTTCCATTTTTAATTTAGATTGTCGCAAATGATAAACTCCGACCTTTCAACTCACATTGATGAAGAGAACGTCTCTAACTTCTCCATTAGTGCAAAGCAATTAGCACATATCGTCGAGAACAACTCTAATAATAAGGGCAAATTTCTGTGTCAAAATACTTTTGTTATTGAACACCTATTTAATGCACTGGAAACAAATACTGATTCCGGCATATTAGGAGATTCAAACGATCTCTATCGTCGCCGCAAAGCCTTTGGTTCCAATACAAAATCAGAAGGCCGATCACCTTCTTCTATCACCAAAGGCTTTGATCAACTGATACTTGAAGCATTCAAAGATACTACCGTTATTCTTCTTCTTTGTTGCGCCGCACTTTCTCTTGTTATTGGGATCAAGATGAATGGTCTCCAAGAAGGATTATTTGATGTTTTATTAATCTTTCTGCCAATAATGATTGTTGTTAATTTTGGCGTTACCTATAGATTTTTCAAGGCCATATGGATGAAGAAGAAAATGGCGAAGCAGAAAAAGGTAGTCCGGGTTCTTAGACACCACCAGATGCTACAAATTCCAGTTTCTCAAGTGGTGGTTGGTGATATTTTGTCCTTGGAAACAGGCAATGAGGTCCCAGCTGATGGGATTCTCATTCATGGAAACTCATTCAAGCTCGATGATGGTTTAACCGATGAACACTTTTCACAACATCCCTCGTTGTTTGCTGGTACATGTTTAGTGGAAGGCAGCTGCCAGTTTCTCGTGACTGCAGTTGGCAAAAACACTGAAAGATGCAAGTTGATGGAATTGGTGGCAAGTTCCCAACATGATTGTATGTCAAAGCTTCATCGATCAATTGATGAGATGAGCTCATTCTTAGAGAAACTATGGTTGAGTCTCTCTTTGCTCATTCTTATCGTGCAAGTTTTCCGGTGTTTCTTGTGGAAATCACGGTGTTGTGATAAGGATCGTAATCCAGATCCTAAGGGTGTGAAGAACACAGTGGAGGAAATAATGAACGAGGCCACAAAATACATGAGGAGGAATCGAGGTGGCACCAATAATAAGGTTAATGGTTTGGTGGCTATGCTTTGCATATTGTTATTTTCATTAAAAGATGGATTATCTTTAGGAATTTTCATTATTCTTCTATATGCATCGAAGGAGATGAAAAAGGCTCATCAAACCATAGTTCATAAGCTCCCAGCATGCGCTAATGTAGCCCTTGTTACCACCCTCTGCCTCGGCAAAACACTTGACCTGGTTGTGAAGCATAAAATGATGGCGGATTTATGGATTGGTTTCGAGAAAATTTTGAACCTTCCTGCAGATTGTGGCGGAGCTGAAGGTAAGGAGATAGTTCAGTTGAATTCCCTTCGTCTAGAAGTTACTATGTGCAAGTCTATAGGGTAAAAACAAATTTCTTTTCTCATATAAACTGTTGAATTCCCTTGTTTCTAGCTAGGTAGAGAATTTTTGAATTCCCCTTATTAAGATTTCTGGCTCCGCCACTGCATGCAGATTCTGTTGAGGAAGTCCTTAATACCTTACTCGAAGGAATTTGCATGAATATAACTGGTGGTGTCAGTGATGATTCTCTTCTTATTTGGGCTGAGAAAGTGCTTGGCGGTGATATTGATGAATTGCATGGAAGTTGTACAATCCTAAGCCGTGACAATTTGTATCCTAGCAAAGGGTTGTGTGGGTTGCTAATAAAGAGAAACAAAGAAGATGGAGAATTTATGCATGTGCATTGGAAAGGAGAACCAAAGCTGGTTCTATCTATGTGTTCTCATTATTATGACATTAACGGCACCATGCAAACCCTAGATGATGGAAAAAGAGAGATGTTCGATAGAAATATTGAGAGTATAATATCCAACGGAGTTCATTGCTTTGGTTTTGCTTATAAAAAAGTAAAAACAAAACAAGAAAAGGAAAATTACCCCGTTGATTCTGAAGAAAATACTAGTATTGCAAAAGATGGCTTGAGCCTTTTAGGGATTGTGGTACTAAAGAATCCATATTCACCTGAGTTGAGGCAAACGATTGAAATATGTCGAGAATCAGGAGTTGAGATCAAATTAATGGTGGATGAAGACTTGTATACTGCAAGATTGATGGCTCTTAATTCTGGAATTTTGAAAGTTGAAGAAGACATAGAAGGAGCCATAATTGAAGCTGCTGAATTTAGAAGTAGCTCCAAGGAAGCCCAAATAAGTATGTCTCACAAAATCAAAGTATTGGCTAATACCACTCCTGCTGATAAACTCCTCTTGGTGCATTACTTAAGAGCTAAGAATCGCGAGCTCGTGGCAGCAACTGGTACATGCATTAGAGACTTGCCATATCTCAAAGAAGCCGACGTTGGGATTTTTATTGGTGAAAACTGTGCGGACTTGGCTAAGGAAGATGCTGATATTACTGTGGTGGACTCAAATTTTGGTATGATCCCAGCTATATTAATCTTGGGCAGGTATGTCTGTACTAACATTGAGAAGTTCATACAGTTGCAATTGATACTCAATATTTCTGCATTCACTACAAGTTTTATTCTCCTAATTTTTAATCCCACGAGTGAAGAACAATTGACACCATTTCAGTTATTGTGGGTAAATATAATAATGGAAGTTCTTGGTGCCTTGTTTTTGGCAATCATAACATCAGCCGTAAAGCCTGAGTCTTTGGAATTTCATCAAGTCATGATGAACTGTTCTAAGCCAACGACGACTAATTATGGTACGGGTGCACCTATTATAACCAAGAACATGTTAATGAACATAGCTGTTCAATCTATGTTTCAAGTTACACTTCTGTTGATACTTAGCGTGAAGGGAAGGGTCATTTTTCGCCTCGACGAGACATTGTTGAGTACCATGATCTTCAATTCATACGTACTATGCCAAGCTTTTGTGTTGATCATCAGTGCCATTGAGATCACAAAGACAAGTATCTTCAAAGGGAATATCAGAAGAAATCCGTGGAGAAAATGTTTGTTTATAGCTAGTGTAGTAATTGTAGGAATTATTGTTGCTTTGCAAGTAATACTAATCCAGATCATGTCAAAGATTGCTCACTGGAAAAAGTTAGGAATGAAACAGTGGTCCATCTCTATAGGAACTGCAGCTCTATCTTTGCCCATACACTATGCTGCAAAATTGGTTTCAAATTCCTTCCAAAGTTTCTTAATTATGTGTGTAAGAATGTAATTATGTATTTACTTCAAAAAATTATGTACAGAAATTTGTAAATTACTTATATTACTATCCATTGTTCATGATTTATTTCTCTGTACTTATGCTAGAATGGAAAGATCAGTTCTGTATTTATTTCCACAAATATTCTTGCTAAGTATAATTGAGGAGTAATAAACCGTGGCGGACCAGGATCTTTGTTAAGGAGAGTCAAAATATAAAGAAATAAACTCACCAAGAAGTCAAGGGGTGTCATTATAGAGTATATATACATTTTTTTTAAAAAAAAAATTACCGAGTTAGACAGTGTAATTTTCCGATGAAGGGGTGTCGGTTGACACCCTTGGGTCCATGTGGCTCCGCCACTGATAATAAAATGATGATACTTGGCTAAAAGAATCTTTGAACAACCTAAGGGTCGCAATCATCTCAATATCATGGCTCATCAAGTAATCAAAAGGTGAATATATATATATATATATATATATATATATATATATATATATATAATTTCCAGGTAAGTTCTCCATTGACTTTGGACGTGTTAAAGTAGAGTATCGACCTTTTATTTTATAATAAAGAGAAAAAAGAAGAATTAGAGGTAGAAAAATTAAGTAACAACAATGGTTATCAAAAAATAATAGTAGCAGATACTTCTGTTTCCTTTTCCTTCTTTTGTCATTCTTTCGGTTAGAAGTTGAGAAAGGTTGTCCGCTTAACAGATTTTTGATTATTCAAATGGCAGCAGCCAGCAAGTAAAAGGAAAGTAGGACAGCTTGGATGCTTAAGTACATATTTTCGTATTCAGTGGAAATTTTAATTCGTATTGCTTAACATATTCTAATGGAAGATTTTTGCATTATAACTTTTGTTGGGCCAAGTAAAGGTAAAATTTTGAATACTGACAAAGCAATTGTAAAAATTGCCCCCATTTAACCTATACCCATTTTTTTTAAAAAAGTTTTAACTTGTACCCACTTTTTAAACAACTTCAGCCTCCTTTCTCCTCCTCCTTCTCCTCCTTCGTCTTCTTCTTCTTCTTCTTCTTCTTCTTCTTTCTTCTGCTGCTGTTGATGCTGCTATGAAACTTCAGTTCATGGGANAAGAATTCTCTCTCCCTACTTTTCTCTGCAATATTGTTCTTCTTCTTTTATTGTTTCATAACACGTTATCAGCACGAGGCTCTAACCAATTGAGTAGAAGATTTGGAATTGAGCATAATGATTGTCAATTATTCCATGAACTTCCTTCATGATTAAATTCTGGATTTTAGGTAAGTATTTTACCGTATTTTTCTCTTTTATTTTATACTTTGATTTTAAATACAAGCAAAGACAACAAAGTTTGATTATAACTCTAATGGAGTTTGTAAGAAATTATAACTACGTGAAGTGGTAAAATTTTTATGTCTTGCCATGGTCAAATTCATGTATGATTGTGGGCAAAGAATTGAAAACCCGTCCCATTGAATTTGCTCCATTCTCATTCCCTTAAGAGAATGTGATAGCAATATGTGATAAGTCTCAAAGAAGACAAAATTATTACCGTGAAGGTATCAATGGATGTGGACGTGGCAATAGACGAAATTATAATCGTCATCATTGTGATAATGAGAATAATAAGGATTCTCAAAATAATCCTTCACTCTGTGAGAAATATTTGTCATCGATTTGACATGAGATTTTGTAAAGCACATATAGATGATTATGGTCCATTCATGATGTGAATGTGACAACATCTGATTTATGAATACTTATTCATTCTTCAAAGAATATGAACGTGCTAGTGGTAGTGAATATACCGCACTCACCTCTAGAAGGAGGTTTGAGATGATATAAGAAAATAATATCATTATTATGGCATGAATGGTCATTGGTCACGTACCTATTGTACGCCAAAATATTTTGGCATTGTGATTATTAAAAGACAACGGTAATGCAAGAAACAGATCTTGCATATAATTTTGACCATAACCATAATGGTATAACTTTCTCTTTAAAAGAGATATTCACCATATGGGTGTTGATGAATATGTGGTACTACAAAATTAATTGAGAACTCTGCAAGAGCCAATTATACTATTTTGGAGAAACACAATTAATTACCAATAAGGTATTGTGTTGTAGTAAGTCTCAAAGAAACTTATTCAGTTTCCAAAGTATACGCGAAAGCGGTTGATTATATTGAGACTATAAATAAAGGAAAGATTTAATATCTTCTATTACTACATCTTGTAGCGGGGTAATATGTATGTGAAAAGCTACCCGCTTTATTCTCCAATTTGTACTACATAACAAAAGAATACCACAATGAAGTGGATATTTATTGATATAAAAACCCTTATCATAATAAACTTGGAGTTTATTCATAATTGCACACATCATGGTGTAAACCTGAAGTTTATCAATATTG
The DNA here is from genome assembly GCF_001879085.1 of Nicotiana attenuata. Lineage (NCBI taxonomy): Eukaryota > Viridiplantae > Streptophyta > Magnoliopsida > Solanales > Solanaceae > Nicotiana > Nicotiana attenuata. The sequence goes on from NW_017672089.1 coordinate 158,022, forward strand.
TAATTTATCCAGTTGGCATACTTGGTTTAGTCATGTTAGTTCATGTATGATGTGCAAAAATAATAGAGAATTCACATGGGTAAATATTAAAGAACTAGAAAGTTCTTTACGAATTCTCTTATATTGCTTGTTCTCATTAATTAATAGACCAATTAAAATTGGGATTGAATCCCATGAATGCTGGAAATATCAAAGGTGAATATGGGCCCATTCACATGCCATGTATACCACATAAGATGCATCTATGAGATGGTTACATGTGCAATTATTATTGACCCGCAACCTGGTGTTTGCGAGGTAACTTGCTCAATAATTTAATTTAGAGCATATTCCAGATTTTCTATTCAAGAAGTTCATCTTGATAAGTTGGTCTACATCACAGTTGGTTTAGCAAAATGATTTATTGAGTGCCTCCACTTAATAGCTAAACAATTGCTTATGAGAACAAAGTTTTATATATCAGTTTGATATACGTTATATATGAAAGTATATTAATTTCTCCCCTCACAAGTGGTTCATGGTCAGGAACCAAATAATTCCATCTTATTATTATTGATGTGCGGTGTATATTTTGATTAACACCATAACGCACAAAGATGGGTTCTCAAAGTTGAGAAAACAAGTTAGTTTTTCTAACATGAGGGGGAGACATGATAAACAGTTGAGAAAAGGTTACGTGGAATGAATTATCATTTATACATCTAGATCCTCGAATAAGATAATATGAACTTGAAGTTCATAAAAGGATAATTCAGTTGCAATATATTGCAAAGCATGCCAGACGCATTTGCTGACCCAAAGAAAGTAACTATATTCTCATTGCAAATGCTCCTATTAAGTCCTAGAAGGACAAAGTCTATGATACGCTTGAAGCGTATAGACAAATCGGTTTCGAATAAACTTCTTGATAAAGAAGATGAGCAAATGATCTAAATGATCATAATAAAGGAGGCAAGTGATCTAGAAGATCACATGACATAACACTTCATAAAATCTCAAGAGAGATTCAGGTACCTGAAAATATGAATGAAGAGATCTCTATGTTATGTCTTTATGAAAAATAAGGAGGTTGGAACCGATATAAAATGTTTGTCGACGACATTGATTATAGCACTAAATATATATGAGGATCTTAAGTCTGGAGAAACAATTCGAATAGAATTGGTTTCATATGAAAGACATGTAGTTCAAATACTTGAAAGTATAAAGTCAATGGTATGTGCAATCAGTTTTCGTTATCTTATATGTCTAGCATGACATGAAAACTTGATATGCATCTAATTAAAGTCTATTATATGACTTAACTTATATGCCAATCCTTGAAGGATTTAAATCGCTTAAAGCATATTCAATTCTTGCTCCTGAAGTACCATATCCTAAATGCAATTTGTGCACATATGTATCTTGCTATAACTATAAGCATGATAACGTGATAGCGAGAATACCTCTATGAAAATATTGAAAAGTCATTCCACGACATTATATGAAGACATTACATCTCTATCAAGAATGATGATTCTAGGTGCAATGCATTCATTCAAGTTAATATGGATGATTTGTTCATCAAATCTCTACCAAAGATCTTTTGAAGATGGTGCACAAGATTGGAATGCAAATGCTCAAGGATGTGAATTGATGCTCTCATCAGGGAGAGTTAATACGCGTTGTACTCTTTTTCCCTTACAAGGTTTTGTCCCACTGGGTTTTCCTTGCAAGGTTTTTAACGAGGCAACCAAAAGGCGTATTGTTAGATATGTGTACTCTTTTTCCTTCTCTCGAATTTTAATCCCACTGGGTTTTATTTTAATTAAGGTTTTAACGAGGCACATTATCCGTTGAATAGACATTCAAGGGGGAGTGTTATAAATACAATTATATTTATGGTGAATGTCTATATTTAGAGAGATTCTAGGGTTTATTACTTGGTGGCTAAGTCACCCTCTCCCTATAAATAGAGAGTTCTATTTCATTGTAATTCATCCTAAATATCAATAAGAATTATCTCTCCCTACTTTTCTCTGCAATACTACTCTTCTTCTTTTATTGTTTTATAACAGTTGAGGAATTATTTATTTTTTATAGTTGTCTTATTCGACCGAAATTTTAATTAATAGAATCAAGTAAGTTTCATATGCCAGATAATTAAGCATCAACATGACCCTCACTCAAAGTTTATTTTAATTAGTTGAGCCATTTTCTTTATAAACTTAGTTGAATCAAGTAACTACAGTTAGCGAGGTATAATCTTGTTGAATTAAGTAAGCATGGCAGTTTAGCAGTTTTTTTCCTTCCTTTTAGTTTGATCCAAGCAAAAGAATTCTATTCAGTTTATCAGTTTTACCAGGTATGAAAGCACTCAATCTAAAGCAAATAATACATCTAAAGAATTGCTATTCATGCATTCGTGTACAAACCAATACGAACGAAGTAACATAAATATTCCGATAATTATTTATTTCCATCAGCCAGCGAGAAGTTTGGAATAAAGTTAGTGTTTCTTCCATTAATCATCGGCATCAAGAAGGATTTGTGTGAATAATGAAATAGTTAACATTACCTATTTTAAACTTTACCACGGTAATATAATATCTTTTCAAGTAAATGATATACAAAAGCAACAAGAGTGATAATATTATATTTGATTTTACTTAACAATTATAAAGTTTTAAAATTACTGTATGTATATACGTATAAACTATTGTCCACGTGAAGTCCCGTGTGATACACGGTTAGGAGCTAGCTCGGCATGCAACATCATGTTATGTTATACGTAAGAATGGATGAGGCAGAGGCCGTACAGGGAACATATTGGCCCTACAATTTCCCATTTTTCTTGTTAGAGGGTGTTTGGCTAAGGTTATAAGCTGGTCAAACTGGCTTATAAGTACTTTTTGGTTTATCTACGCGTTTGGTAAAATTAAAAGTGCTTATAAGTTAAGTGCTTATAAGCCAAAAATAAGCCAAAAGCCATAAGTTCGTCTCCCCTAACTTATCAAATTTCAGCTTATAAGCACTTTAAGTTTGGCCAAAATATTTACTATTCTATCCCTAAAATACTTCTTTTTAAAACAAAACTCTTCGTATACCCAGTTCTTCAGCTGCATATTATTAATTTCATCACTTTTATCCAAACACGTAACTGCTTATTTTTTAAATCAGTTTGAGCACTTAAAAGTGCTTATCAGCACTTAATGCTTATCAGTTATTCTAAATCAGCTAAGCCAAACGGGCTCTTAAACTAGTACTTCTTTTCAGCTTTTATATTGTTTTATTTTTAAATATGTTTTTGAGGGTTAGGTCGCTTCTCAAAGTTATTATAGATATAAGATCTTAACGCTTTTAGTAAAGCGAAAATTCTTGGAAGTTGGGACTTTCAAGGGGTTCAGCCGCCACCACAACCGTCTTTTTTTTCTATAGATTTTCTCTAGATTTTCTAATCAACATCACAAGACAATAAAATGTTAAAATAAATTATTATGTCAAACTTTGGTATAGAAGAGTATAATATAATAATTTAATGTATAAAACGTTAGGTAGTTAGTTATATTAGTATATCCAATTTCAATAACATAGAGAAACTAGTTATGCTGATATTTTGCCAAGTTTGATTAGCATACTCCTTTGGTTTTCATTTATGTGAACTTATTTGATAGCTTAAGATAAAAGAAAAGATTTTTAAAATTTTTGTAAATATGCCATAAAATTTGTTTGAGTATAAATCTTTTGATACTTATGATGTAAAATATTGGCATACCACTTGTGTGAATGTGAAAGCTTTTCATTCTTCAAGATAAAATTGCAATCCTAAAATTAAGAGTTTTCCTGTTAGGAAAGGGTTCATCCGTTTTGAAATTGACTAAAAATTAAAAAATAGATTCACATAAATTAAAATAAATAGTGTAATATTTATACCAGTTCAAATTACTTGACAGAGCAATTTATCTACAGGAAAACATGTTAACAAGAGCTGAAAGAGAAAATCAACTTTATTGAGAGCATGGAGTAAAATGTAATGTGCAGGGATTGGAATTGCAATGGTAATCTTACTCGCGTAAACATTTTAAGGGACAAGATAAAAACTATCCACACAACTGCAAGTTCCAAACAATTTTACGCATATGATAGGTGGTGTAACACTCCAACTTTATATATAGTGATTCCGAGGACCTTACTTCTCGGTTATCTTTCGTTATATTAAAAACAACGGAAAAGGGTCAAAATTGCCCCTAAACAATTGGAGTTGGTACAATAATACCCTCCGTCCACCTATTTTGCAAAAATTACCCTCACCGTTATCTTTTCGGCTCTAGACTGCCCTTTCGACTAACAGCCATATTAGGTAAAAAAAAAAAACTTAATTAATTTCCACGTGTCATCGTCCCATTAGCCTAACTTAAAACTCACCTAAATTAAATAAACTCACCCACATTCTAAGACCCATAAACAAAATTACTTTTTCCTAGTCTATCCTTCTTCCTCTCCCTCTTCCGTTTCTTTCTCCTCTTTCTTTTCAAAAATATTCGAACATCTAGAACTCTCATACACCCATGTTTTTCCTAACCAAACAAAATTTTCTCTTATAGTTAATCACCTTCCTCTTCCTATTTCTTTCTCTATAAATGTACACATCAATACTCCTATTTTTTTCCACCACACCATTCATCATCAATTTTTCTTACTACACTTCGCTGCTTCATAAAATAATGTCAATCAAGTGTTTATTACAGTCACATTCTCTAATAAGTCGTATTCTCTCATATTCTCAGGCATATGATTTCAAATATTCCTCTTGATTTTACCGTCTCTTTTTTAAAATTGGCGGTGTTGATATAGCCTGAATAGCATCCTCGTACAATAGCTTAATTTATGAACATGATCGAATGTTCAGACTATGGTGAGCCAATATAGAAGAAAAAGGTCGAGGTCCGAGCATAGACCAAATAAAACTCTGGTATAATCGAAACTGGATGCAGAGTTGTCAGGAAATATACAACGAAAAATATTGCGAATGCTCAATGACCATTACCGTTGACACTCTGTTAGTGTTCATATATATTCGAGTGAAAGTTGTATGACGTAAAGTATTAGTGATTAGAAATTGTGGTTATTTGAAAATAAAACTTTAATGGTGTTTGTAATGATTATTCAAATAGAGTGCAAAGTCAAAAAAAGGATAAGAAGAAGAAGAATATGAACACACGCTAGAGGGGGGTGGAGGGGGGGGGGGGAGATTTTTTTGGAATGGAGGGTATTATTGTACCAATTCCAATAGTCAAGGAGTAGTTTTGACCCTTCTCCGTTATTTTAATTTATGTGAGTTTTAAGTTAGGCCAATTGGACGATGACACGTGGAAATTAATTAAGTTTTTTTTTTACCTAACATGGGTGTTAGTCGTAAGGGCAGTCTTGAGCCGAAAAGATAACGGTGAGGGTAATTTTTGCAAAATAGGTGGACGGAGGGTATTATTGTACCAACCCCAATAGTCTAGAGACAGTTTTGGTCCTTTTCCGTAAAAACAAAAAAAGGTCAATAGGGCAACTTTGATGTAGAAATTACCCAGCTTAGTTTGGATTTCATTTCTGTGCAGATATAATAGGCAGAATGGCCTAAATGGCACCTATACTTGTGCCACTTTGTCATGCCGGTCCTCCTACTTCACTTTTTATCATCCAGACACTTTAACTTGTTCAAAATCAATATTTTAAACCCCTCTGACCGTGTGTGTATCTCACTTGCTTGACGTGGATGACACATCATATTCCACGTCATTTTTTATATTTTATCTACTAAAAATATTTATTATATATTATTTTCTTAAAGAAAAAGGAAAAGACAATCAATGTCTCCATCTCATCTCTCTTCCCTAAAATAAATTCACATATTTCTTCTTCCTAGGAAATGTCTAAATTAAATGAAAATAGAACAAAATTAGTATTTGTAAGCAGCAATGGCCACTTTTAGTAAGGGATTTTCTAAAGCTTGTTGCTGACAAAAACATATGGCTGGAGTGCCGTAAAAATGGCCCAAAGAATATCCACCGCTTTTCATGGCCAAAGCACTACCGGAATTACCTCTTCCATGTTCAAAATTGCAGAAATCGCCACCCTGCCAATCATCTTGAGGTCATGAAGCCAACTCTTGAAGAACCTATGAGTGAATCACTAAGAGATGTTGAAGACCTTTCTCTTAAGTTTTCCATTGATGTGGACTTCAAAGCCAATGGGGAGCTTGATATGGCAAGAAGGCAGCAGGAACTTGTGGAGAAACTCTCCCGGAAAGCTAATTCAATTAGCAAGCCTATTGTTAGCGTACAGGGGGGAGACGAAAAGGGGGTGTTGTGTGTTTGGGGGGTGGGGGGACGGGAGTGAGGAAGAAGAAGAAGAAGCGCACAGGAGGAAGGGGGGGGGGGGACGAAGAGGGAGGAACAGAATATCCCTTTTGCTTTTTTTTTCTTATTTATTTTTTATTCTTATTTTAATTTTAATGATTTTTTTTCTTTTTATTTTAATTATTTCTGGTTCAACATATTCATATTCACACTCCTTATCCGCGTGAATTACACCCACTTTGTCCAGCTCAACCATTATTTTGCCACATGTGCTTGGTCAACGATCATAGGGGTTTAAAATATTAATTTTGAACAAGTTAAAGTGTCTGGATAAAAAAAGGTGAAGTAGGAGGACCGGCATGACAAAGTGACATAAAATGATGACCTCTGAACTGCCTCATGGTGAAGAATGGACGCAAGAGACATACGAGGATCCTGATTACATTACAGGTGATATATAAGAAGTGCTTTGTCAAGTGATTAAAGCAGCTCCCGTCTCACAGGAGTGTGCTAATATTGAAAAATGAACAAAAAGGATTCCCCTGGATCAACAATAACATAATTCTACCAAGGTATAGGACTCAACCATAAGCAAATACATATATTTTTTACACCCTCCCTCCCCAAGAACCCCTTGCGGATAGAAGAAATAGAGACATCTTTACCCGGCAGTTTGCGCAAGTAGAGATGGTTTGCCCCTTACATCATCTCTCTACACCAGCCAGTACTACTATGATTGACATCCAACAACTGTAATGTGGACACATTATAAAGGTCCTACTGCCAAATGTTAGAGTACTTTTGAAGGCTGCTGCAATCATTTGACTTGCTTTCCTGCAAGACCAGCTCTGGGATTGCCAAAAAGGAGACGAGAGGGAGAATCTCAACACTAGAGCCAATAGTCCCACATCCACTCCTACTGTTGTGATGCTATCGCCAAGAAAAATCTAACCGAAAGACCTGCCTCCACCATGACCAGCTTAAGCAGCAGCATAACTCTTACAAGACTCAAAATTAGTAGAGCTTATGGTGCAGCGATGATTGATAAAAGTCCTCAGCCAAAACAACCCTTTCCAATTTGGAAACTGAACACCATTCAAGCACCTGACCCGGCATTTACAATGAAATTTATATAAAAGAATGAGATAACTCATGCAGCTATTGTTTATTGGCAATATCATGATTCTCCTCATGTTCGGCCATAACAAAATTGTTGGAACGGTCATCTTCTTCTCTCCTCTCCATAAAAGAGATCTCGTTGTGATTGCTTCTATCTGAGCCTCCATTATTTTTCCGCTTCCTAGTCATAATTTTGGGAATGAGGCGTGTTACCTCATTGGTCTCTGTTTCTTCATCGTCATGATTGAGCCGTTCAAATCGAACAGCACTGACCTTTCTGGCATTCCCTGCTAATATCTGCACAACAATTGACGAGATCAGCTGCCAACTAAGTATCTGCCTACTATGAAATTCTTCAATCTGCTAAGTTCATGGAAAAGGACAGCAGCTTGGATTTAAGAAGGTAGTTGAAGCTTTCGGTGTCAATCCATTCATGGTAATTTAAATCAAGCATACAATGGTTCAAGTCCACAGCCATAATATTGGAATTTTTACCTAGTTTAACACGTTTTATAGACCTAATTACACAATAGACAGAACTCTTTTTTTTTAATTAATATCAAATTTTATATCATTTTTAGCATGTTTATCAGGTTCCTATGTTTAATACCAAATTATTCTAAAAAATTAGGTCCCACTAAATCAGGGATTCATTTTAATTCCTTTATCCTATTTTCAAAGTTATCTTTTGTCTCTCTCATCTCTTATTAAAGTTCTCTCTCATCTAACGAGATCCTCTCCCCTTATCGATCGTGATTCTTATAAAGGTATAATGAACTGTTTCATTGGCCTCATTGTTCTTATAAGTATAGATATGTTAAATCAAGGTATAATATTCTTGCATTGTTCTTATAATTATATACATGCTATATTCTTGCATTGTTTGTATAATTATATACATGTTATATTTCAGGTATAATATTTTCTAGGAAATGAACTTACCACATTAAATGGCTAACTAAGAAAAAGCTGAAAAGAGATAAGGAAAAGCAAATAACAATTTATTTTGAAATTTGGTCACACTCAGGGCATTGCTATAGTGGTGAGCATCGCATGATAAGTGGATTAGATGCACGTGTTTCAGTAATGCCGAAGGCAAATGCAAGTGGAGAAGGGTAGGGGGCCCAATATCCACCAAGTTTCAAACCGTTTGCCACTCTCCCTCGAAGATTTCTCGATTTTCCAGAAAAAGAACAAATAAAAAAATTTACACAAGAAGCAACTTCTTTTTTTCTGAAAGAAAAAAATAGCATAAGTTTTTCCTATTCATTTCACCAAAAGCTCAATCAGTTACTGTATAGCATTTACAGATGAGAACATATGAAATCTATTGCATTTGCCCACATATAAAGATTAGAAAGCAGCTAGTGATGTCAGGTAACAAAGCAGCCATAGTTCTTCCCAAGAAAGAAAATCACAGTTAACTATAAAAGCAGCAACGCCTTGGTTATTTTCAACTCGACCAGAAAAATGTGAGGATTTAGAAAATAAACACAACTGAAGTTCAAAAGGAGGCACATTATCAGATCCACTATGCATACCATCCCTCTGCGCATTTAATTTCCTAAAGAAAACACATTTCTGTTGATCTGTTATTGATCTAACTCTGATATCTAATCAAATTTGTACGGCTGGAAGTACACATTTGTAGTACATTTACTAGTTCCAATAAGATAACTACCGCATAGAAGAGCTCGTATGTAATGGTGTGGAATACACAAAAAAATTTGCTTTTTACAGGAAAAAAGAAAAAGCATACCTCAAGCTTAAACATTTGGTTCTTCTCAGTTTGGTCTGCTCGATCAGATTCTGTGTCATTATAATTGTTGTCCTCATCTTCATTTCCCCTTTCCAGTATAACCTTAATCCTCTCACCTGTCCTTGGGATATATCCAAATGCTTCGCAGACAAAGCCAGAGACCGTCTCATATTGATGGTCCTGGTGCCGATTAAAATAAAGATGTCAAATTAGTGGGAAAAATCTAGGATGATGAGCAATAGTCGAAGCTGTTTTCCTCTACCAAAATCATGCTAACAAGCAGACATAATAGTTATTTGCAGAACCAGAAACTTGGCAGCTACAGCTAGAAAATTAAAACTAGCAGTAAAATGTAATTATCAGGTAGAAAATTTAGCTCTTAGAAGAGTAGTATACCTCTGGCATTTTAATATTGAGATCTTCAGAGAGCTGGTCAATAGAGGTGTTTGCATCAACATCATATATTCCCTCAGCCCGCATGACGATATAGCCAGTTTTTTTCTGGATTTCCTCCTGTCACGCAACAAGAAAAGGTAATACATAAACAGATAACTTCCACTGTACTAATGAGTAATGATACTCTAGAATACAGAGATCACTTCACCTATCATAACAACACCTAAATACCATCTCTAGTACAGTATGGAGGTTACAAACCATTTGATTTCAGATATATTTATTGTTTGGACATATTTAAAAAGAGTTGCAGTAATTTCAGCTCTGAGTTGAAGAGGGCATCCGTCAGAGATATCTGAGGACCTACAAACAACTAGCAGCTCAAAGAAGTGGACAGAAGGACCCATAAGTCTTACTTTTGAATCATTTTCGTCAAAGATTTCACCAACAATTTCCTCGACCACATCTTCAAGGGTTACGATCTGTTTCATGAACGATAAAATTAAGGAAGCGTCACAACCAAGAAAAAGACAAGATGAGAAAGAATACTTACTCCAATAGTTCCTCCATATTCATTTAGAACAACAGCCATGTGTACCTTTCTGATGCGGAACTCTCTTAGAAGGTTCCACACAGACATAGAATCTGCATTGTTACAAGATTATTGTTTACCTCCTTGGGTGACTTCATGTGATGGAAAGAAAACAAGAGACCAGTGTATGCCTTTTATAAGCATAAAGCATGAAAAGTTTTAAGAATGGGAGACGTGTCATAATAATGATACTCGCTGAAAGCAGCAGCGTAAGGATCTAAATATTGCCTTCAGGAAAGTGGACAGACCTTCAGTAGCATTAATTATACTAAAAAATGTTTATATCTGTTTGATGATATAGTTATGGTAAAGTGGTAAACAGAGACATTAAGTCTCTCAAATATATGCAGCTGTACTTAAAATCCCTTTTGATATCAGCATCTTGTATCAGTATATAAATTATTGATTTTGCAGACATGGTTAATCGACAAAATAGTTAACAGGGGATCTCTCATTCAAACAGCAATCAGGAACAAATGTAAATTACCAGGAACAAAGTATGCAGGTTTATGAGCCATGTCTCCCACCACAGAACTTTCCAGCAAGTCTCCCTTCAAAACCAAACAGAATGTAATTCTGCATACTATGAGATTTATGTGTACAATTAGAAATGATACCACTACTATTCGGAAAGATGACTAGTTGAAGTTGTAGATAGTAGACCTTTTGTACATAATCTAGGAGATCCATGGCATATGCAATGCCAACAATATTATCTATACGTTGCTCAAAAACAGGCACCCTGAAAATCATAGATAAACTCTTTTAGCACCTTTTGAAGGAAATTTGTTTTCTACGCAGAAAGAAGCGATAACACGTCTAACAGACCTGGAGTACTGATGTGTCACCCAAAAACTATGGAAATCAACTAAAGTTGCACTTGCATCGATTGCAACTACATCAACAAGAGGTGTCATTACCTCTCTGACATGGGTATCTTTTATCTCCAGCACGTTTTCAATCATATCCTGCAAGAGAACAGAGGTATTAATATTCACATCTGCGAAATTCTGAAAAGTTGCATTTTAAGAAAATGAGAATTAATTCAAAAAAACAAAAGGAGAGATGATAAAACTGATAGTATTGCAAAATACTAGAGGTTGAAACTAACTGATAAGTCAGTTACTCAGAGCCACCTACTTATGCATGGAAATCAACAAGTTCAAGGATATCCCAACAAATATATTCAAGCATCCTCTACTTAGTCCTCCACGAAACACACCTTGTATGCATTTAACAAGCTGCATTAGTTATGAACCATGACTAAATAAGGATGTTTGGGAATTACAAGGGTGGAACTTCATTTTAGTAAACTTCTAAATGACTAGGAAGTAGAGGGAGTTGCCGAATTTTATAAACACCTGGAACTGTTTCAAGACACTACTGGTTCTGATGATGCTTTGACATGGAAAGGGAACTGCAAAAGGATCTTCACTGTCAGTTCAGCTTACTCTGTATTTTTAGAAAATGAGAATCAGGATAGCAACTGGCCTTGGAAGTTGGATCGTGGTATTACCTTTGCTATAGTCAAGTAGAATCCAATAGCCCACTTATTTTTGCACTGTGGTGTCACTGGTCTGCTACGGCAACTTTTCCTGAACATGGTTGGACTCGAACGGGTTATGCCTAGTTCTAACAACTGATCAGTTGAGGTGCTGGAGTAATGTTGGGGGATGCGTGAGACCAAGAGAAATGGTGGACGATAATCCAAACTTGTATATGGTGGACCTTATGGAAAGAAAGGAATGCCATGTGTTTTGAAGGAAGAGGCAGCTCAATTCAGAAAGATCAAGATGAACTGCTTACTGTTATTTCATTTTTGGTGTAAAGAAAGCTATGTATATGATTCTGACTCTTTACTAGATTATATCCTTGTAAGATGAACAAGGATATATATAGCTTTCTTTCTGAATTGAGCTGTGTCAAGTTGAAGTGTCTAATCACTGGGTAAGGTTAAAGTGTCAAACTGAAGTGTCTAATCACTGGGTAAGGTTAAAGTGTCAAACTGAAAGTTGGGGCCAAGTTTGAGTGTCTGTCTATGTATTTTACCTTCCATATAATATAAGCTACAATTTTTCACATAGCTTAGTAACTCTTTCATCATTGTTCATTCAGATACTTCCTTAAATTTAAAGCAGTAGAATAAAATGATACACCTATTAGTTGATCCATTGACTTCCAAAATATGTAACCATCAATCTCCGGTATTAACATGCAAGATAAACACAAGATACAAAGAGCGTGCGAAAATGAAGCTCGTCCAAATAGAGATGATAATGCACCTAAAGATGCTGCATTTAGTACAGGGGACACATACTTGAGGGCTACACTCATGGATAACTAATTCAATGTGAACTAGACAACCTTATTATGAGTGGAATACTCAATGTGCTTCTCTGGTTCATCTTTGGTAATAGTCGAGTAGCCACGTATAAACAACAGAAACCCAGAAAACACATTAACTCACCTGCTCTTCCTCCTCAATTGCGCCGCTTAACTCTGCCCCTCTCAGCATCAACTTCAATTCATCTTCAGTGACGTATGGTTCACTAGAATACCAAAATAGTTACAAAAAGATTTCACACAACTTGAAGTCACAAACTCATACAAAAATAGACATGCATTCTAACATGCACAAGTATGTGCAGCAACCAGAGAACCAATGATTTACAGTATAAGCACAAGACTAAGCTACATGCTCTCTATCAAAGTGAAAAGAATGCCGGTGGAGAGAAATTTAACAGAGGCATTTCTCACTATTATCTTGAATTCAGCATACTTCTCAAGATCTTTCTTTTTGTATGACGATGTACTTCTCCAGATCTTTTTGGTTAATTATATAGACCATGGGTCTAACTCAATTCCAAAAACTAGTTCATGAGATAAGGATTGCACAAAACCATAAAAAGTGACTATAGCATGTACCCCCAATATGAGACTCCAACACCTCGCATGTCCAGGGCTGGAAATCTAGAACGTGGACAACACTACACGGATCATTGGGAAAACTTTTTAATATGGAGCGATTTAGCTAGATACCATGTTAAGACAATGAATTTTGGGTCTAACTCAACTCCAAAAGATAATTTATGAGTTGAGAATTGCCCAAGACCATATCAAGAGACTACCTCCCACAAGTACAGGTATTGGGTAACTCTCGCAGCCAAAGTTTAGGTAGATTTGCAAAACGATTTGAACCCAGGTCTCCAAGGTTTTTACCCACTTCATTTACCGTGACACCACACCCTTGGGTGCAATGTGAGATTCTAACACTTCCCATCTATTTTATCCTAAACAGACTTTTCTACAAGTTATCATGGACAAAAGACTAAGAATCTATTAAAAATAACATGCATTAAGAACCTAATGCTTTTGCACCCAAGGGTGTGACCTAGTGGTTAATGAAGTGGGTTAGAACCATGAGGTCTCAGGTTCAATTCCCAGCGAAGACAAAAAACACTAGGTGATCTTCCCATCTGTCTAAGACTTGGAGGATAGAGTTACCTAGTACCTCTTGCTGGGGGAGGTAGCAGGTACCCCATGGAACTAGTCGAGATGCGCGCAAGCTGACTCGGACATTACGGTTATCACAAAAAAAAAACTAATGCTTTCCATGTATCTCTTTATAATAATGTATTAATCCAATACAAAACAGCATATAGTCACTCGCTACGATTGAGAACAAGCATGCATGATAAAGATAATCTTTACTAAATAATATGTGCATGTGAACTTGCCATGTTCATCTCATCGGCTCATCCTTCTCCAAAAAAAAAAAAGAGCGTGTTCATTCTCAAATAAAATAATAAATAAGAGCATGTTCTGTAAATACAGGTCACAAATGGTAACAAAAGATGAACAATCTGTGAGGCGGAGCTCGTGATAACAGCATGACTTGATTTACAGTCACCATACCTTCTTCCTTTCAAGCCGAGGAGTTTTAGCATTCCCATTGATAGATATGTCACAACTCTTCCAACTGGATATAGTATCAAGGAAAGCCATGCCACTGGCCTAACCTAGAAGCAGTTCAAATCAGATTCCATCCAAGATTTTCGAGGCATTATCAGTATAATATCTGAATCCATTAATCACTTTTTCCAACCAAGACATCAACTTACCACAAACCTAGCAACCTCCGTAGCATTGTGAACAGCTATGCTTTTTGGAGTAATTTCCGTTAGGAGTAGGATTAAAACCTTGCAGCATAGACAGAAAAAGGTAGTAGTTTAGCAACACTAGCAGAATATTGTATTGGCATCTGCAATGAGTAAAAGTTTACAAGCAGCAAAAGCGGTCTTCATTCACTTTTCTATATTTTCAAACAAAGGGAAAAAGGACTGAGGCATCCTCAGCAATAGAGGTTTTTCAAAGGAGCAACTCATTTCCGTTAGTTAAGTCAGCGGACAAAATCACACTCTTCGAATTAGGCTTTGCCTCTGTCCTCCAAACTATTTTTAAGCATACGCTTTTGGCCTAAGCAAATAAGGAAAATATATGTCTAAGGAAAAGGCCAATATCAAGAACAAAGTAGACGGAACATGACATACCGTCATAACTCCAGTTGCCGCACTCACACCAGCTTCACCAAATACTGCAGTTGCAGCCTCAGTAACTAATGCTGTAGCTCCAATATTGACAACACTGAGCACACATATGAAATCTAAAATAAGAAATAATCTTCATTTTCAAGTCGAGGAACACAGTATAAGTCATGATTACAACATCAAATGAACAGTACGTTGTTCCAATGAGTATAGTTGTAAGGAATCGAGTAACATCACTCCTCAACATTTTGAAGACTCCCTCACTGTCAGATTCTTTTTCAGCCAACTCCCGTACCTAACATTTACAAGCAGAAACAATTAATTGCATTAATTGGCGAGTAAACTGATGTGCAAATGATGAACGAGAGTTTCTTTCTTTTTAATGCTAGAGAAGAAAGAAAAAGCAGCAGGATAGTAGCCTGGAGAAGCAAAAGGAAGCTTCACGCTGAATTCATTAGCAAAAGTTGATTCACATATAAGTAAAAAGAACTTTGGTAAGGAATAAAATGATAGGGTCCATGCCAAATTCGATTTTGTGAAATACAACACAACAATGGACACATTCTAATATTACAGATTTGTAACTATCTCGAGCTAAAAGTTTTACCTTTCTCAGCACCTTGAATCTTACAAAGAACAAGGTGAGGAAAACTAAATTTTCCTCAAGACTTTGTCTATAAAAGTACGGCCATGTTAGAGTACGTAAAAGACGATGCAATAGAGAATGATAATTTTATTTTGTTTTTTCTATCATATGTGAGGAAGATACCAAACAAAGTTAGAAGCAAGTTCTAAAGCACGGTTGTAAGACGAACAATATAATGTAAGTGTGGATGTATGGCATCCAAGGCTACCATATCCACAAGATGAATTTCGTACAAGATTAGACAATGTTAGGAATGATATCTGCTAGAGACATTGATAACCTTAGTCTTACCATTAAGCTTCTTTTTTAAATCGGTAAAAGTAATTTAATTCAGCAAATGTGCACTAAGAAGGTGCACAAAACATGCACAAAGCGAAAACTCAGTTCACCCACAAGCCTTATAAACACTAAAATTTGCTTTAAAACGGCAACTTAAGCACCATGATCTCTCAGCTATAGTGAAGTCCATTATACTTCCAACACTCCAATTTATACGGTCCACAAATTTAGGACGTCCTAAAATACTTAACACTATTTCTAGAGCTTTTGAAAACAAAAAGAACAATGTAGTTAATCCTAAGGACAAAAGGTTACTTTTGCTTAGTTTTTATTGCAACAGGACTACGGCAGATGATTTAGAATCGAATGTCTTAGTTTGACTTTATCAGTTCTTCAAATTCACCGTAAAGTTCTTTTTTATGTACCCTTTCCTAGCATTCCCTTAGTGTTGGATTGCATCAATAAAGTGCTTCATTACCTTTTAAAAAAACCTTCAACCCTCCACCTACTGGCGGCTTGAGTCACCAAGGGAAAGTGGAAAAAAGGTCACAAATGACTCCTGGGCGAAGGGGGTGGTTTGGGGGAGTGGGGTTTACAATATTAAAAAATGCTAAACCATTATAAATACTATTCTGTGGGTTTTAAATACTGCAAATAAAAATATTTAATTACTTATTACTTCCTCCGTTGCATTTTATATTATGGTGTTTGGCTGAAATACCTTTGTCACATACCAAAAGTACCATTAAAAATTGTGGTCCTTTTTTAGGGATAAGCGAAAGGTTAACCATTAGAACTTGTGGTCTTGAACATGACATTAAGGGTCAAATAGGAGGTTTAAGAGCTTCCAAATATAGAAAGGTATAGTTCTTTTGGAACAGAATAAAAAAAGGAGAATGACAAATGAATTGGAACAAAGAGAGTAATTTTTTACTCCATACATTAATAAAATTATTTTACTTTATCGAAAATTGCAGTTTTTTATATTAACTGTGTTTTTACTTATTTTCGTTCCTTCTTTTCTTTTTCTTTTTTTTAGGGGGGGGGGGGGGGGTTGTTAAAAGTTTGGTGAGAATTAAACCTACATAATTCAGTGTATGACCTTTTAGAAGTTGCTTGAAATGTGCAACTCATTACAAGCTTCTAATTGGCTCACTGGTCAAATTATACATACTGATCACTAAGCCGTAAGGTCCAGTCGTACCAGAAATCAGAATACATAAAACAAAAGTAGGAGACCTGAAGATTTGGCAATAGTAAAGTCCATCTCAAAACTAATCAACTCGCTAATTTTACTCTTTTATGCACTTATAATCTCAAAAATCAAACAACAGCAAATGCGAGCATAACCCCTCTTGATCATTTTCTAAATAATTTCTTTTCATATTACATTTGGCCCACCTTATCCACAATCCTTCACACTAATTCACATTTTTAGCAACTAGTGACAAAGTGTTATTTTAATTTTTAAGGAAAATTTTCTTGGCATGCTATTCTAATGTGCACAACGTCCAAGCCTTCTTTCATACGTCAAGACTGGCATTTCTTACTTTTTTTAATCAGTCAAAAGTTTCGTTAACAATGCACCAAGAAGGTGCCTTGTATTTCTAGACTGTTTTAGTATATTTTCTCAAATTTTGTTATTCATCCGCACTAGCTCTCTCTATTCTTTTTAAACTAGTCTGCTTCATTGCGACCACAGCACCATATAAACTTATACAGCTAAAGGACTCGCACTAAATTGATGAAATAAAACTACTGAGAAGTAGAGAAGCATCAGCATTTACTCATTACACAGAGAATTCAGCATACATGTTTAATACAAAAGCTTTATATTACTTTTCTTTATTTCCAAATGGGGTTTCTATGATGATGGCATGAGTTGAGCTTAAATAGAGAATTGAAGATACATATAGCTGACCCCAACTTGTTTGGGACTGAAGTAGTAGTTGTTTTTATCCAAAAGGGATTTGAACCTATGACCTAAAGCAACTTTTGAACCCCTTTACGACTATGTTCAAACTTTTCTTCATTTAAGGGGATTCAACAGCTTATATATAACCAAAAAAATCATTTTTTACCTTATTTGTACAGTATAATTATTCGATAAAAGGGATTCAGTTCAACCCCCTTCTCTCTACTTAGTTCCGCCACTGACTGAGATAGGAGAGAAGCATCAGCATTTACTCATTACGCTTGCGAATGCAGCATAGGAGGATAAACTCAAAAGCTTTATATTACTTTTCGCTTGATATTAAGGTAGGGGTAAGGCCTGCGTACACGCTACTCTCCCCAGACCCCATTTGTGGGATTTCACTGGGTTATTGTTGTTGTTGTATTAGCAGAAAACTAAGCATGTAAATGCACCAAGGAACATATTTACAATTAAGACAATGCATATAACGAGGAAGCAAGAGAAGGTACCTTCCAAGGCCAAAGAGTAGTGATTGAGGTCTCAGCCATTGAGAAAAAAGCTGAAAGACTAAGCAGCGCCGCAAGAACCAACCCTTGCTCTTTAAAAACCCTGAGAAGCTGCAAAACTGTAGGCCAAGAACTCCTCAACAGAACCAAACTCTGCTCTATAACCCCATTATATCCCCCATTTAAAACCCCTTCAACAGCAAGAACTCGTCTGCACCCAATTACAACAACCCCACATAGCACAGCAGCCAAAACCAATCCTTTTTTGAGCAACAACTCTAAAAACTGTATTCTTAAACATGACCCAGATGAATCTTGGGCATTCTGAAAAACCCCATTTCCTTTAACTGACAGACAAATCCTAGAATTATAATTACACCTGGAATTTTGAAAATTTGAGGGAACCCCACAAGAGTAACGGAGGTTGTTATGGGCGGAGAGTTTAATGGATAATTTTAATTGACGAGTATAAATTCTTGGATATGAACGTTTTTTGTAAGTGGTGGTGATGAATGAGGATGGATTAAAGAGTGAGACTTGGTGGACTGCTGCATCCATGGAATTTTGTAACAAGAACTTGCGGAGAATTCAAATACTAAAAGAAAGCAAGAGGAATTGTGGGTATTTGGAGAACTGGGCTTTGTTTTTCGAGTTTCAAGAGATGAAGAAATTGGGGAGAGCTCATCGCGTTCTTGGGTCACGAGAGCTCACCTGCTTCCAACTTTTTTGTTTCTTTAAGCTAAGCTCATCGAATCAACAAGCATACTACGCTAACTGAGCAACTTGCAGGTCTGAAATGACGGATTTGACCATCGTACTGCCCGTTATCTCTCCCCATACCCTAGGGTCTGCGAATTTTCCATTTTATGTTTTGGTTGAATTTCAAAGCTTGACTAATCATAGTTCACACTCCCTATTAAAATTAGAGTCGTGTAATTAAAAATGAAGGGATGTTATGATATACTAGTATTAGAACCCGCGCGTTGCGCGGTCAATATTAGAAATATTAATTATTTTAATTGTAATTTGTCTTTATAGTATATTATATCATGTTGCTAATAAAATTTCAATTGGCATCTTACTTCTCAATACAATATTTCATTAACTAAACTATATGAAATTAAAGAAAAATGAATTATATAGTCATCGTATAATATTTTTATTTTTTTTATTATAATTTTTATTATTTAATATTATTACATTATTAATATGACTATTTATTAGCGTCTCACTTGGCTTAATATCATTTTCAACATTACTTCTCAAAAAATATTTTAAATTTTATTTTATTGTTCACAATTCTTCAATTTTTTAAATTTATCAATAATATGTGTATTATTTACTTAATTTATTTTATTTTTATAAATTAATATAATGTTGAAATATTCTCATATTATCTCTATTTTCACCTTTGTACATTTTTTCTACTATAATATTATAATTACTTTTTTCATTTTAAATTATACATATAATCGTAATACTATCATATATGAATAAAATTGTAATTTTGAGTTTTTAAAAATATAAAAAGAAAAGTAATTAATACTATTTTATCATATATTTATTGATATTTTAACAATTGCTATTTTGTATTATTTTCCGTAAGCAAATGAACTTTTGTTTATCTCAACTCAAATATTTCTATCTATAAATTCGAAATCAAATTATTTTCTTTATCAAGAAAATATTTGGCAGTTTTTTATAGATATTATCTACCATATTAGGAAGCAACTGCTCCTAAATTTGAATTGATAGTTTTTTTATTTTCTTCTTTTTATTTTTTATTTTAAAATAATTTCAAAAATCTAAATTTTTAAAACTCAAAGAAAGTAACTAATTATTAACAATACATAATGCATAATTTAAATTTTTAAAAATTTAAATTAAAAAAAACTAATTATTACCTAACCTAACTAACTTTGCCCTAAATTACCATGTGGCCTATTGTGAAGTTGTTTAGATAAATTCGAAATACTATCACATTTAAATCAAATTGTAATTTTGATTTTTTTGAAATATAAAAAAATAAATAATTTTACTATTTTGTCTTAAATTTACTGTTATTTTTAATACTTGCTATTTGTGTATTATTTTCAATCAGCAAATGAACTTTTCTTTTATCTCAACTCAAATATTTTTATCTATAAATTCGCAATCAAATTATTTTCTTTATTAAAATAATATTTGGCGGTTTTGTATAGACATAAACTACTATATTTATAGAAACAAAAAGCTACCATATCTTTAGATATAGATATAAATACATAGATTAGTTTATCTAAGATCTATTTCATTCAACTATTTGCATTAATTATGTTTCCATTTGTAATTCAAATTTTTAATGTTGTCTTAAAATTGCCAAGTGGCTTCATTTTAACTTGTCACTTGGCTTAACCACATGCTTCACTACTCTCCTTTTAATATAATATAGATTATATTTTGTAGTGGATGTCTATAACTCTTATAGCTCGTTTGGTCAAGCTGCAAAAATCAGCTTATTTTGAGAAGTGCTTTTTTTCAAAAGTGTTTTTCTCAAAAGTACTTTTGGTGAGAAGCAGTTTGTGTTTGGCTAATTAGTTTGAAAAGCACTTCTGAGCAGCAATTAGTGTTTGGCCAAGCTTTAAAAAACTGTTTCTAAGTGTATTTTTCTCAAAAGTGCTTTTGGAGAGAAGCTACTTTTTTCTGCTTCTCCAAAACTGCTTCTGCTTCTCCTCAAAAGCACTTTTTTTCCTCCAAAAGCTTGGCCAAACACCTCAATTTTTGGCCAAAAGTGCTTTTGGCGAAAAAAAAAGCATTTTTGGCCAAAAAGAAGCTTGGCCAAACAGGCTATTAAAGAAGTTACTCCCATTACTTTTCTCCATTAACCTTCCACTATTCTTCACCATTATGGTTGTAACTCCCATAGCTCTATAACGTCCTCCATGATCTTCCCCCACGATCTCAATAGTTAATACCATGTTCATAAAATCTTTTGGTATTACCTTAATGCCATCCTATAAATAGAGGGCTTGGGTATCACATTGTACACACTTGAATACATGGAAGAAATAAGAATCTCTTTTCTCTTGCTCCCTACATTCTTGTCCATTTTCTTGTTTTATATTATTACTTTGAGCTAAGTTTCGTAACACGTTATCAGCACGAGAACTCTAATTTTTGTTTTTATCATCATCTCCGAAGATAGACGATAACCTATTTCATGGGAGACTACGAAAAGCCAGCAACCTAGAATCAATTTGGTTGAGCCAATGACACCCTTTTGCATTTCGTATGCCATATCAATCAGTTTGCTTCTATATTGTCCAGGGAGTATCATTTTTAAGTATTCTATGAATTTGAAATTTGAATTATGTATTACTAATACAGAAGAAGAAGGAAACTGAAAATAGTAGTTACAATTATTTTCTGCCAGTATGAGCCACCACTACCAAGAACCAAAAATGAATCTATTCCTTTCCATTGAGCAGGCACTAAGAGAATCGAGCTTTAACACTCGAGTTTCATTATTTTGTGTAATAATGTATACCAGGAAAACATGTCGGAGTATTAAGAAAATAAGGTACATGTTTATATACTTACACTATTTATTCGTACACAAGCATTTTGGCATGCATGAGTTCATATTTGTTGAAGCTGATATGTGGTTGACCATCATGCACCATTCTGACTTTTGAAAAGGTAATGTGAGGTAAGCTTCTCTCTAGTAATCTTAATAGCACAACTAGTATATGTTATGATAAACAAATATACTATCTAAATGGAAAAGCATTTTGAATTTGTATTGGCTGATCAAAACTTTAAATTCTCGTATATTGGAAAATTGAGTGAGTTTGTATCACTACAAACTAATTTTTCATTATTTGAATATGGTAATCTTAGTATATTCTATTGCATTACAAATTCTAATGTTTAGTTTCTTGTGACTGAGATTACATTGCTACTCATATTTTATAACCGATGTGGGAGGCAACAAGAAGGTAGAGTCATTCCAGTATTAACTTTTTTTAATGTTAAAAATATTGTCAATTATTTTTTTCTATTAAAGGACTTTGCAGAATGAGATAATTTAGAATATTACACGGCAGGTAAGTTATGAGAGATAAATGATTTTTGATTTTTATAATATTTTTAAAACTTCAGTTATGCATCAACGATATGACCACCAAAAGCAAGAATAGTAATATTTTATGTCTTATTGAAACTTAATTTACAATGACATGGTATATTTTTAAATGCTCGGGGGTGAATACCAGTAAAATTTTAACTGAGGGTAAGACGGTGGGTTCAAGTCCCAACGAACCACAAGAGTAAGACATCGGGTTTGAGTCTTGGTGCAATATGATGATAAAAATTGGGTTCGAGTCCCAACGTATTATAGCCTTACATGCCTTTATATGGGTAAGGCATTGGTTTTGAGTCCCGATGCACCATATTGATGATCTAATGATGACTAATAAAAATAATTTTTCATGACTGCATGAATGTACGAGGGCGTGACAAGCGACAAAATAATAATTGTCACCACTATGGTAACTATAAAAGGAGAACAATAAGGGTTCTCGAAATAATCCTTCAAAAGGTGAAGGAAATATTACCATCAAATTGGTATGTAAAATTTATAAAGCACATCGTGATAATTATACTCCATTCTTTGAAGGGAATGTGACTTGTGATAAGCATTGAGAATGCAGATTCATTCCTGAAGGTGAATGTAACAATATGTGATAAAAGTAATGAATAAAGACGTGCAATACATGATTGGATACGCATTACAACTCACCTCTAAGGGAGGTTTGAGAGAAAGAAAGATAACGAATATTACTGTGTGGTTACATGAATATGTCATTGGTCGCGTACATGTGGTACGCCAAAAAAATTTTGACATGCCTTATAAAAAATTATTAAAGGCAAAAGTAAAGCAAGAAACGACTCTTGCCTATAATGATTTTGGTCGTGACAATGATAAGATAATTTTCTCTGTGGAGGAAAAATACACCACTTGAATGGTGTTATAAAAGATCTTGTAGTACAAAATTATTGAGAGCTCCAGAAGACCGAATTTGTTACTACCCGAATAAATAAAATTATTCATGGCATTGGTGGTAGTAAGTCTCAAAAGAAACTCTTTGAGTTTCAAATGTATTAGCCAAAGTGGTTGGCATATTGAGTCTATAAATGAAAGGAAGATCGATTATCTTCATATTACTATAACATACCGGGTAAATATGAAAGGTTACCCGATTTTTCTTCTATTTGTACTACAGATGTATCATGATGAGGGAATCACATGCCAAGTAAACTAGAGGTTTAGTGAAACAAATATTAGTTGGCACGACCGGTTGGCCATCCCGGTTCAATTATGATGCGAAAAATGATTGAGAATTCACATTGGTATATATTGAAGAATAAGGAAATTCTTCGAGAATTCTCATGTATGACTTGTTCTCATGATAAATTGATTACTATGCCAGCCGGGGTTGGGATTGTATTCCTAGATTTTTGGAACGTATAAAAGGTGATATATATATATATATATATATGGGCCTAGTCATCTGTCATGGATTGTTGTGGCCAAACGCACACGCAAGTATACGCGGTCGTCAAGTAATAAAGTGACTAAAAGTCGGATGTCGAACCCACGAGAACTTGTGATTAACTACTCACTAAATTAGACTGTCCTAATTATCTAAACAAGAATTAAACCTATAAATATTCGATTATAAACTAATCAAAATAAAGGAAAATAAATGGCGAACTCTGAACAAGGAAAAAGCAGATTTTTATGATATCAATGTAATGAAAACGATCTAGGGTCATGGGCTATATAGCATTCTTATTGTATTCTTCAATTGAGTTGAGTAACTAATTTATCTAGTTTATTGGTTGACAGGGTTAATATTGCTCATAAGAATCTGTCGAGTTCTTACTTGCCTATTCAAGATAACCTAACGCCTATATGTCTATGGAGTTAGAATCAACAAGAACGGATTTATAATTCCTGTACATCAACCAAGCAAGGCAATTAGGTATATGTCTATCCTAATCGCGAATCCATTTTCCGATGCCGGATTCAAGAACTTGCTAAACTCAATCCTATATGCAATCAAGAATTCTCACTTTCGAGTTCAATTCTAGATTCGTAGATAGTATTTAATTGGTGATCACGCAATCAAATAATTAAGTGCAGGATTAAATAAATAAACCAATATGATAAAGTAAGAAATCAAAATCAATATCCGAATAACAATAGTCATGAAGAACCACAATCCTAGAACGTGAAGTCTAACTCCACATAGACATGGTAGCCAAACAACAAATCATACAAAGAAATATAAAAATTACTAAGTTTGGTGGAAGAAAAGATGAAACCCGGCCTCCATGGTGGCCCCTTACTCTCCCTTCGTCAAAAGTTTAGTCTCAAAAATGTTCACCTCCCTCCAAAATAGGTTTAGGACCCCCTTTTATACAAATTGGGATCGTGTAGGGCTGAAATAACCTTGTCCCTAACGAAATAGTAAAAGTCTCCGTTTCGAGCGCCCTGGCGCACAAAATAGTAACGTTTTTTGCAATTTTATGTTCCTCCTTCAATTTTTTGCGCTGCCAGGTATTGTCCTTCTTTAGTTGTTTGCTCTCAATTCCATTTCTTTGCCTTCCAATTTGGAGGACAAACACCAAAGGGTGTCCCCCTTGTCTTCTTCCTTTATATTTTTTTCTTTTTTTCTTCCGTATTTTATTCAATTTTGCTCTAAATCTCTTTATCTTCATACCGCTTTATTTCTACACAATTAAAATATAATATTAAGCATAAAATAATATAATTAACACTTAAAAGATGATTAAAAGTATTAGAACATGAGGCAACAATAGTAAAATATATGTATTTTTGACAGAACATCACCACCCACACTTAAAACGTTGCTCATCCTCGAGTCAACCAACAATTCACACTATTCTTAAGCACATTATATTTAAACATTTGAAGCACACTACACCAATGACCATGGTTTATAGCAACAATTAAACCTTAGCATATGCAATCACATACACTTTCCTTTTTCTTATGCCAAACTTCAAAAATATTCAAACAAAGACAACATACTCATAATAATCCTAGCCTCAAAAACCGACTCAATATCATAATGCACTCATGGCTTGAACGTTCAACATCGTAGAGAAGTCTAATAATGTTACTATCCCTCGTGAAACCATGTGGCCTCACTATAAAAGCAAAGAGAATAAGAAGAATCCACACATTCGAATCAAATACTCAAATATATTTTAAGGACTCATATTTCAAAGAAACGCCGCTCACTCTCACAAAGAAGTCATATGAATGCACTTGGTACCATAGACTTTCCCTTAATGTAAATCTCTACTAATGTAAGCTCGCTCGATCTAAAATCAATTAGGACTTTTCATGGTCGTAATGTATGTTAAGGGATGGACAAGATATATTTTAGGAATAGTAACTTACCCTCCTAAACACTTTAACACATCACATGATAACTTATGCGCAAATCCTTCAATACACTTTAATTTTACAACTAAAATCACTCCCAACAAAGTTTCCTTTTCTTTAAGCACTACTTTAATTTATACCCCACTAGCAAGAACAAGATATCAATTTATTCTCTTTTTTTTTTCTTTTTCCAGATTTTTCTTTCTTTCAACACTTCTACACTCTCACTAGTGGTGTATTTTTTTTTATATAATACAAGTGCGCCTTTCCTCCTTTCATTGGTTCCACTCGAAAGTAACCCACATTTAGTCCCTTCTTACTTTTTTTAACGCTCATTTCACAGTTAAAGTGCTTTAAGAGGTAAAAGGATCAAAATAATATCAATTGAGAACAAAAAAGGTATAGGCTTGAAATGTGGGTGCCAAATAAAAGTCTATAGGCTCAAAAGGGTTAACTAGGGATACATTTTATTTGTGATAAGCAATAAGCTCAAAAAGATCAAAGGAAGCCTAAAATCATTTTTCAAATCGAGCATCACCTAAAATTTCGCTTTAACTCACATACCGGGCAAGTTCTAGACACAAGTACAATACATGGACTACACAAAAATCTCACTTCACACATGGTGCATGACTCACTAAGGACGGTCCCATTCCGACTCTCAACAAATGCAAGTATTCACGGAGCCACAAGATATTAAGCATTAAGCACAAAGTGAATAATGGTCAAATAAACGAGACATAGGCGTCACAAGACATGCAATCCAATCAAGCAAGGCATCATCAATAATTTCAAATCATAGGGAAGATACTACATATAGGGGTGTTCATAAAAACCTGAAATACCGAACCAAACCGACCAAAAAAACCGATACTTTTTTGTTTGGTTTGGTTTTGGTTTTGAATTTTAAAAACCGATCAAATTTGGTTTGGTTTTGGTTTTAATCAGAAAAAAATCGAAAAAACCCGAACCAAACCGACTATAGGATTAGCTATTTCAAATTTATTATTACACTTATATATATGTATATTTTTATACAAAGTTTCAAAAAATTTATGGTAAATGTTAATAGTTTGCACTTTTAGTACAGTTCTTTACCTTTACATTCTAGTTTGATTGGTAGTTTTCTTTTGTTAAGTGTAAGAATCCATTTCGTGTTAAAAATAATATATTTTTAATTGAGTCCTTAAATTATTCATCACTATTTGATTAAATTATCATCAATATATCTTGGTAAATAATAGATTTCTCAAAGGGCAGTTGATTTGATAGTGTTACGTTGAAAATGTGGTCGCCGGAATATGTGTTTGGTAGTGTATGTCTTATATTTAAGAAAAAACCGATAAATAACCGAAAAAACCGAAAAACCGACAAAACCCGAAATAAGCCGAATCGAGGAAAAACCGACTTAATTGGTTTGGTTTGGTTTTAATATTTGAAAAACCGATTTACCTGGTTTGGTTTCTTTTTAGGAAAAAAACCGATCCAAACTGAACCATGAACACCCCTAACTACATGTGCCAAAGCCTAATATGCTACTATCAAACAAGTCAAAGGTACCTAGGTTTATCATTCTTCCTCCTTTTATTCCCTAAATTCCTAATCTACTCTAAAAGAAAAAAATTACTCGGTTCAAAATACATTCCATGGAAAAGAAGCGAAGCACAAAGAAAAACCACGGGGGATTATTGCTACCTAAGGAAAACTAAAAGACATTTTTTTTGTTTTATTGGTTAGACTTAATCCCTCAAGAAAACTATCTAGGAGATTCATCGTCAAGAAAAGTCCAAAATTTTTAATTTTTTTAAGTACTAACATATTACTACTAATTATCTAAAGGAATTTTTCCACCCCATACTTAAAAAGAGTATAGCGTCCTCAATGCACAAATAAAGTAAAAACAACAAGGGTGGACTAGAAACTCCCTGAAAGACCAAAGGCTGAAGCAATAGCAGTTAACGGGTTACTCAGACTTCTCCCATGGATGGTCCTTTATACGGGTACCTCACACTAGTTTCAACCATTTGGCTCGCATTTGCACACTTCCAGTGGCTTTTCTTCTATGCTCATAATCCTACAAAACAAAAATAACACTACACAAATAATACAATAAGAAAAAAAAATTAAGACTAAAAGAAAGCAGTAAAGTTGGGTTGCCTCCCAACAAGCGCCTATTTTAAAGTCGCGGCACGACTTGAACTACTTTCTGCCTCCACCTTGAACTTATGAATTGTACCCCTAACATGGCATCCAGTCTGTTGCTATGCTCCTTTGGTGGGGCTACAAAGATAACTAGGCTAAATAATAAATTTTTCACTCTACACTTCTCGGCCTTTAGATGAGGAATGTAATTTTTGCTTTTTGGCACAACAAATTCAACAATATAGGCACTCTCATCCTCACCTTTTGACTCTCTCATAGGCTCAGATGGCTTGATTAGTATCTCACTATCTAAACACAATGTGGAAAAATGATTGGAATGAGGTCTAATACGCCCTAACTCATGAATTGTACTACTATTTACTTCCCCATAAATACACACACTCAATTCTCCCAAAGTAATGTTATCTACTCCCTCATATGACTTGAGAACACTCTTCTCAACATTGGCATCCTCAAGAAAAACATGGTCTAATGATTGGTATTCTCGTTTTAGCTCCTCCATTTGATCTAAAATATTATTTTCAACTTCACACAACTCATCATTAAATTGTTGGGCGTTACACGCATCAACCTTTACACTCAAATCTGCATCCAAGTTATGCACAGCCAAGCCAAAATTATCAATTTTATGTGCAAGCTCATCTCTCTCCTTAGACCAATCATTCACCAACGTTGTTAGTAAATAACGTCGTTCCGCAGATTCCCCTAATCGAGAATATCTGTCCCAATACCAACCCTTACTCCCATATTTAAATTCAGATCTCTAAGAGGTCAGGCTATGGCAAGCCCAAAAATACGGTCCATAAAAGTCTTCCGTCAACCAAGCGTCTTCTTCAATAACCTTACCTCCGGATATTTCATCCCCAGATGTCATGTTGAGAGAACTATGAACACACTAAGAGAAAAATCAAATTGTTATAAAAATAAAAATATATACAAAACAAAATGGATAAAATTAAAAGTCTAATCTAGAAAAATAGTTAATTTGTAAGTCCCCGGCAACGGCGCCAAAAACTTGTTGCGGACAAACACACACGCAAGTATACGCGGTCGTCAAGTAATAAAGTGACCTAAAGTCGGATGTCGAACCCACGAGGACTTGTGATTAACTACTCACTAAATTAGACTATCCTAATTATCTAAACAAGAATTAAACCTATAAATATTCGATTATAAACTAATCAAAATAAAGGAAAATAAATGGTGAACTCTGAACAAGGGAAAAACAGATTTTTATGATATCAATGTAATGAGAACGATCTAGGGTCATGGGCTATCTAGCATTCCTATTGTATTCTTCAATTGAATTGACTAACTAATTTATCTAGTTTATTGGTTGACAGGGTTAATATTGCTCATAAGAATCTGTCGAGTTCTTAC
Organism: Nicotiana attenuata; assembly: GCF_001879085.1. NCBI lineage: Eukaryota > Viridiplantae > Streptophyta > Magnoliopsida > Solanales > Solanaceae > Nicotiana > Nicotiana attenuata. Next base: position 187,112 of record NW_017672089.1, read on the forward strand.
TTGCCTATTCAAGATAACCTAACGCCTATATGTTTATGGAGTTAGAATCAACAAGAACGCATTTATAATTCCTGTACATCAACCAAGAAAGGCAATTAGGTATATGTCTATCCTAATCGCGAATTCATTCCCCGATGCCCGGATTCAAGAACTTGCTAAACTCAATCCTATATGCAATCAAGAATTTCCACTTTAGAGTTCAATTCTAGATTCGTAGATAGTATTTAATTGGTGATCAAGCAATCAAATAATTAAGTGCAGGATTAAATAAATAAACCAATATGATAAACTAAAAAATCAAAATCAATATCCGAATGACAATAGTCATGAAGAACCACAACCCTAGAACGTGAAGTTTAACTCCACATAGACATGGTAGCCAAATAACAAATCATACAAAGAAATATAAAAATTACTAAGTTTGGTGGAAGAAAAGATGAAACCCGGCCTCCACGGTGGCCCCTTACTCTCTCTTCGTCAAAAGTTTAGTCTCAAAAACGTTCACCTCCCTCCAAAATAGGTTTAGGACCCTCTTTTATACAAATTGGGACCGTGTAGGGCTGAAATAACCTTGTCCCGAGCGAAATAGGAAAAGTCTCTGTTTCGAGCGTCCAGGGCAGCGCCTAGCGCTGGCCCTGGCGCACAAAATAGTAACGTTTTTTTGCAATTTTACGTTCCTCCTTCAATTTTTTTGCGCTGCCAGGTATTGTCCTTCTTTAGTTGTTTGCTCTCAATTCCATTTCTTTGTCTTCCAATTGGGGGGACAAACACCAAAGGGTGTCCCCCCTTGTCTTCTTCCTTTATATTTTTTTCTTTTTTTCTTCCGTATTTTGTTCAATTTTGCTCCAAATCTTATTATCTTCATACCGCTTTATTCCTACACAATTAAAATATAATATTAAGCATAAAATAATATAATTAACACTCAAAAGATGATTAAAAGTATTAGAACATGAGGCAACAATAGTAAAATATATGTATTTTGACAGAACATCATGGATCGTTTACTATTATATGATTTTAAAAGATACATCTATTGTATGATCACATGTGCGTTTGTTGTTAACTTGCAGTGTGGATTTTGCAAGGTTGGTTGGTCAAATTATTAGAGCATAGTTCCAGAATATAAACTATGATAATTTATCTTGATAATGCTGATTTAAATCCAACTTGGTTTAACAGAAATTGTATGCCTTCAATTATAGCTAAACCACTGGTTATGATATGTATTATTTAACATAAAACAACACTTGTACGCATCTAGCCAAGTTATGATCAATTATCACTATCACAATTGGTTCAGGGTCAGGAACCAAATAACTTTTATCTAGAAATATAGATGTACTATATGATTTAATTATCCCATCACAATGCACAAAGATGGGTGCTCAAAGAAGGTTGGGATATGTGTTGGTGATCCCAACATTAGGGAGAGAAAATGGGTAGCTGAAAAAGTGATACGTAGAATGAATTATTATGAGTACATCTAGATCCTCGTACAAGAAAATGTGAGCTTGAAGTTCAAGTGATAATTCATTTGCAAAATATTGGCAGGCGTATTTGCTAACCTAAAGCTAAATGTTATATTTCAGCTGATAATGCTTCAAATAGAATAAATTCCATGATGGACATAGTCTATGGAACAGATGAAGCGTAATAGACTAATCGGTTCCAGAGATAAAACTCCTTGAAGAAGGAGAGGAGCAAATGATAAAGATGGTCATACTAAGGAGGCAAGTGCTCTATAAGAGCACCACGACATACACTTTATAAGACCTCATGGGAGAGGCTCAGGTACCTGAAACTATTGAGATCTCAATAAGTTATGTCTTTATTAGGTAACGATGGAACCAATATAAAATGACCGTCAACGATATTGTTGATATAATGTAGCGCTCAATATTATTAATATTGACGAGGATCTATAATTCAAATTTGTCGTGGAATTTGGACAGATAAATGATTGGCCAATTGAAAAATACGCAATGAAAATTGACTTCAACAGGTAAAAAAATGAAATTGGACGAATAGTCCATTGTGCAAAAAATAAAATAAAAAAATCAAGTCGATAGACATAAAGACGACTTCTGGCACACGATTTTTCGTAAATATCCTGGCATTAGTTATATGGAGACAGGTTCTCCTGTGGGGATGAAATTGTTTTCAGGTTTTAATATAGCAAGAAGGGGGTCTGTATATTTATCCAATTCATCCCATTCTTCTTCCTTTTCCTGAACCCATACGTGTTTCTGCGGGTCTTAGTGTATTTCCTCTTTTCGGATGATAAATCTTTCTCAGAACATGGATACATGAAAAACTTGATATGCGTAAAATGAAAGTCCTTGAAGGATTTAAACTGTTCTGAAGCATATAGAGGTTCCCGAAAATTTTGTTAAATAAATCTTCAGCATTCCATGTATGACATATATGATTTATTTTTATCTCTTAGTGCACTGGTTGCACTTATGTTTCTTGCTAGAACCTTGAGTATAACGTTGTACTAGCAAGATTTAACATTAATTCGATATGGAGACACTGGAATGCAATTAGTTATATATTAGAAGAGAATCATTGATAGATTTATTTATTATAACAAATATTGTCAAAGTTTTGTTGGTTATGTAAATGCAGGGCATTACATGAAGTTCGTTCTTCATGCCAAGATACTAAAATCTTATAAATTAAGTGACGCAACACGAATGAGACATGTGATTTTTTTGAAGAGAAGATTCCAATAATATTGAAGATGGTGTTGCTTGCATAGCTCAATTGAAAGAACGATATATTGAAGAAAACAAAATAAAGCACATTTAGCCAAAGTTTCTTTGCAGAGACATCTTCAACAGGGTGATGAAATAGATGTTCAAGAAATTCGTTCAAGTGATAATTTGGCGGAATAATTCACCAAAGCATTGCCGATCTCAAGATTAGAGAAGTTGTTATACAAGCTTGGAATTTGTCGTCTCCGAGAAATAAAGTGGTATTTTCATCAGAGGGAGGCACATACGCGCTGTACTCTTTTACCCTAAGTTAAGATTTTATCCCACTGGATTTTTCTGGCAAGGTTTTTAATGAGGCAGCAAATAATGCGTATTACAAGATATGTGTACTCTTTTTCCTTCACTAAGATTTTTTCCCACAGGATTTTTTCTTAGTAAGGTTTTAACGAGGCACATTATCTATAGACATCCAAAGGGGGGTGTTATGAAATATTATATTTTGTAGTGGATGTCTATAACTCCTAAAGAAGTTACTCCCACTACTCTTCTCCATTAACCTCCCATTATTCTTCAGCATTATGGTTGTAACTCCCATAACTCTATAACCTCCTCCATGATCTTCCCCGCGATCTCAATAGTTAATATCATGTTCATCAAATCTTTTTGTATTACCTTAATGTCATCCTATAAATAGAGGGCTTGAGCATCACATTGTACACACTTGAATACATGGAAGAAATAAGAATCTCTTCTCTCTTGTTTCCTACATTCTTGTCTAATTTCTTGTTTTATCTTATTACTTTGAGCTAAGTTTCGTAACAAGGATACTTACTTTTATAGTTTTTATAGTCAGGTCCATTTTACATCTGTTTTATATGCTTTCTCCATAAGTAAAACAAATATATTTATATTTTCACTATGATTTGTGAACTTTTTTTATATTTTTCTTTAGGTTATGGTACTTTTTACTTGGTCAATACTATTATAAAATTTTAAGAAATACTGAATAACTTAAGTCACTAAAATTTAGAATTTGACCCATGGCGAGCACATTGTGCTAATTATTTCACTTGATAAACAACAAATATAAAATATAAACTCATAAATACTTTTCCCATTTTACTATTTATTTTATCTTTATTACAAAAAAGAGGAAATTTTTTATAGTTCACTATAGATGAGACTCATGAAACATAAACAGCTAGTCTTCCAATGAATTTTTCCTTTGTTGCACAAGGAGTTAATCGTAAAAGTGTTTCATTTTAGCTTATACGGCAAAATTCGACACTAGTAATTTCACTTTCAACTCTCAACAAAAAGGTTACTTCTTTTACCCAGAAGGAGCAAAATCCGTGTACTCTTAACTAACTAATCACTAGACTCAACATACATTCAAATTATTGTAAACACAAAGTTACGTATACATTTTCTCATCAAAAAGTCTAAACAAAAACAAGTGCCACTTCACAATCAATATTGCATCACTAGATATAGGTTTCTTTCCCTGCCATAGGATTGTTGCAGCTTCCGTCAAGCCACAGGCATGACCTGCGTTTCGCTGGTTCTTCTTCAAGCTATGATGTCCACAGACGGAAACTCAAAACACTATCGACTAAGGTACTCGTCCAGAGTCCCCTAATTTTCATCATCATCGTCGTGTAACATTATTAACGAAGATTAGTTTCTGAGACTCACATGTCTGAAACATTCTCAAAACTTGAATTTGACCTCATACTATACTCTGCCACGAGCTTAGCAAACAATGAGGATTCATTCTCTAACAACCTGGCTGGAGTGTCGTATTCAGCAATGAGCCCTGCAGCATAGCATAAAAAAAAGGTAAATACCAAGAATTTCCTTCTCCGCTTGCTCCAGAACATAAACGATGATTCTTACCATGATCTAATAGTAGGACCATATCACTGTCAAGCACAGATGTAATCCTATGAGCAATGGTTATAACCGTGGAATCAGAGAAGTGCAGCCTTAGAGTTTGCTGAATAAGATTATCAGTTGCAGTGTCGACAGATGCTGTAGCCTCGTCAAGGACCAGGACCTTGCTCTTTTTCAGTAGCACACGGCCAAGGCAGACCAGCTGCCTTTGGCCTACACTCCAGTTCTCTCCATTCTCAGATACTGCAGCAACGCAATGAAGATAATTATTACAGCTCTAAAAGTGGAAATCATCAGAAAATGATGTGGTTCTTGAAGTTACCTGTAGAATAAAGTTTGCCTTCTTTCTTCCTCACTTCTTCTCCTAGCTGACACTTATCGAGCGCCTGAAGCATAACATCAAACAAAGTTTCTCAATAAAATAAAAGTTGTCATTTTCCTATCTGAAACAAAATAAATCCAAAAATAGGCAAAACCAAGCTGTCACCTCCCAAATTTGTTCATCTGAATACTCTTCAAGTGGGTCTAGGTTGCTGCGAACTGTCCCCTCAAACATAGTTGGATCCTGTGGAATTATACTCAATCTAGACCGTAGATCATGAAGACCAATTGAGGAGATGTTGGTACCATCTATTTTTATTTGTCCAGCAGCTGGTTCAACTATGCGGAAGAGGGTCTGTATTAGAGTAGATTTACCGCTGCCTGTCCTACCGACAATTCCAGTCTTCTTTCCACCAAAGAAAGTGCATGTAAGGCCTCGCAACACGAGAGGCATGTGAGGAGCATATCGGACCTATTAAAAGTTTTCAGATATATCAACCCATACCAACAAATTAACCTGCATAATTAACACCAGAGAATAACTTAATTTACCTGAAGATTGCTAAAATCAACCTCTCCACAAGATGGCCAGTTAGGGTCTGGTCTGTTAGACTCTATGATAAGAGGAGGTTCACTTGGAAGAGCAGTATACTGAAGTATTCTTTCAACAGAAATAATTTTATTTTCCATCATACAAAGATTCCAAACAACCCAAGCTTGTATTATGTTCAGATTAAGCCCATATGTAACAGCTAAGCCAGCAACACCTGTAAATCAAGAAACGGAGAAATGTGCTCTTAAGAGTTATTCAACACAACAAACTTCAAGGAAAGAAAACATGAAGATAGAAAACTTACTTGGGTCAATTGTTCCAACAGGAAGAGAGATCAAGAAAATTAACGAGAAAGCAAAAGTGATCAGAGATAACATATCCAAACGCATGCAGAGCCACTCCATTGCAGCAGCGGTGTGAAACTTAGGTCGAGAATAATTGTCTATCAATTTCATACTTGCATCCTGGAATCTAGATTCCTGATCGAAACTTCTAATTGTGCTTGATCCTGAAATTGTCTCGGCAAAGTGCTGTATTACTGGAGCTTTGCATGTCCCATTTAGTCGTGCCAGTTCTCGTGCTGATGGTATGTAATATTGCTGCAATTAAAACAAACCCACCACTTAAATGTAACTCATGTTTATAAATGTAGCTAAAGTTATAATTCACTTTGTGAAAAAGCATATACTAGTATTATTGTGAAGGCAAAGAACACGAAAAAGGGGATCGTAGCAACCTCCAACCAGATGCAAACTGCAATGACCGGAATAAAGACAATGAAGACCTGCCATGCAACTTGTGACATTACTCCAATAATTCCTAAAAGTTGTATTATTGTGAAGGCAAAGGATCCAACTTGAAAGGGAACGTTCAGATCAACTGCACTTTGATCTGTTGATGCCTGTTGTCATACCAAAGCACATTTGAGCAAATTTTGAAAAATATTGATTAGTCAGGTAACAGAAAGATCGACACTAATAAGAGAGGTAAATAAAGGAAATGTAATCATTCACTTACTCTGTTTAGAATCCGCCCACTTGGTGTGGCATCGAAGAAGGACATTGGAGCACGGAAAATGCAAAGATGCATTTTATGGAAAAGCAATGAGGCTGTCTTATATCCAGCGGTAACAAGAAGCATGGTTCTAGCAAGGATGCAGAAAGCACTTGCAATTCCTAAAGCAACATATACAATGATGAGAGTAGAACCCCCAACAGGAGGTGGATCACTCTTTGAGACGGGAGTTGCCCACGCCATCCAATAATTGCTTCCAATTTGAAGGAGCTGAAAACCAACTTGTGCCAACAGCATAAATGGCACGAGAGCACCTCCATATGCAGTTGTTATATATTTCCAGTAAACTGCAAAACCAACACTACCTTTCTCTCTTTCCTCCTCCTGAACAATTTGTCCCTTTGTTCCAACAATATCATCCACTTTACCATTTTGGCCATCTGGAATCTTTTTATCCTTCTGCACATTTGTATTATCACCAGTCATTTCCTCGCTCTTTTTCAATGCTTCTCCCTTAACTGTGTCAATTGCTGTTAAAGCTTCTTGGTGAGCACCCACAAGTTCCATGAAGTCACTACCTAATTTGAGAAGATCATTGTATTTCCCAGCTTCACTGATCCTTCCATCTTTCATGACCTGAAGAGAAATATCATAGTCAAATGAGTTAAGTCTATATATGATATTAAGCAAACAATAATTACTGAAAGGAAAGAGTACCAAGATCAAATCCGCAGCAGGCAAAAACTCCACTTGATGTGTAACATACAAAACTGTTTTTGAATTCAATAGCCCCATTATACATTCCTGCAATTAAAAGATGGGTCAATCAAGTGTCTAGGTAAAATGTATCAAGCATGAAAATAAAGCATATATATGAAAGGACTTACATTGAAGAGATGGGATCCGGTATGAGCATCCACAGCACTGAACGGATCATCAAATAGGTAAACATCAGCATCTTGGTAAAGAGCACGAGCAATCTGTATTCTCTGCTTCTGTCCACCGCTCAAATTAATGCCCCTCTCCCCTATTTCTGTTTGATCGCCAAAAGAGAGAATTTCCAGGTCTTTCTTTAAGGAGCATGCTTCAAGAACTTTATCATACTTCTCCCTCTGCATCTCTTTACCAAATAATATGTTCTCCTCTATCTTTCCACTCTGTATCCAGGGCGACTGCGCAACATAAGCTTTCGTTCCGCTGAGTTTAATAGTCCCTGATAATTTGAGCATCTCTCCTAAAATGCTTGACAGTAAGCTTGATTTTCCTGAACCAACTGTACCACAAATGGCAACTCTCATGCCATTAAGCACTCTAAGATTTACATCCTTTAGAAGTGGAGTGGAGGTGGATGCATCCCAAGCGAAGTTCCCACCAACAATCTCAATTGCTACATCAGAACTACCTTTTGGAAGCTTCTCTATGACATCAGGCTGCAAGTCATCAAGAGAAAGGAAAGATGCAATACGATCAAGAGAAACTTTGGTTTGAGCAATCATTGAAATTGTATCTGGGAGATTGTAGATGGGCTCTTGAAGAATTCTAAATGTCGCAAGTGCAGACAATATCTTCCCAGATTCAAGTGGGATTCCCATAAGCATTGCAGCGCCAAAGGTCGTCACAGAAACAAATGTAGGAGCAACCCAGAAGACAAAAGTAGTCATAGCTGATGTGTACACATATTTCATCAACCATCCTGCCTCTGTTGTCCTGAGGTCCAAGATCCTAGACAGAAACTTCATCTCCCAAGCTTGAAGCTTGAGTATTCTCATATTCCTTAAGACTTCAGATGTAGCCTTCATCCTTCTATCTTTCGATTCCATGAGTTTCTCCTGAAACTTCTCCTGCAAACTCCCTAAAGGGATGTTTGCCAACATCACTATTATTGTAGCAACAAACGCGGCAATAGCAGCTAGGCCAAGATTTTTATAGAGTATCACCAATGCCAGAGCAACTTGTATGATTACCATCCAAGGATCATGCATATACCAACCGAAGTCACCAATCCTCTCGGCATCAACTGTCATAAAATTGATGATCTCTCCACTAGTGTGGCTTTGCTTTGACTGACAGGAGAGGGTTAAACCCTTGTTGTAGATTTTGGCAACCAGCGCCGCCCGTGCCCGATACCCTCCCTGCTGCACCTTGAAAAACCAATGCCTTTGTGCCAAACACTCTACCAACTTTGCAACGAAGAATGCAGCAACTAAGACGTAACCTTCATTATCAAAGTCTCGTTTTCCATTCAGATACTGAACTAAGGTATCAATGAGGTACGGGCCAACGTAAGAAGCCAAAGCGTAAAGAAGCACGAAGAGAGCCGATAACACTATCTCCTTCCGTGCTGTGAAAACCAAAGCCTTCACCAGCATAAAGGTAGTCACACGGTTACTATTTCCCCCACCCACAGATTCTAGTTTTTCTCTAAAAATAGGCAAACTCCCTCTGACACTATCATCAAAGTGAAGCTGAGGAACATCCTCAAGGTCTAATGTTTTCTTGTTGCCAACAGAAATTAGGGGACCCATCCAAGAGAAAGTAAAGAGACTAAAAATGTTAGCATTGGCATAAGGGGTCACAGTTTGATCCCCAGTAGACTTCTTTGAGTCTATGCCATTGGCAACACTACCATTTAAGAGGGGTTCCTGAAGCATATTCTCCTCACTCTCTTTTTTAACAATAAACCCAACAAAGCAGAAGAATAACCCCATAAGAGTGAAAACAACATCAGGGATACAAAATTGAGTTGGTAAAGATTGGTTCTTTTCCCCATAAACAAGGTCTATAACTAGGCAATAACAAGAAACAAAGAAGAAAAGCCCCCACCAAACTCTTAAAACAAGAGGGTATTTGGTTTCACAAGAATTAAGGAACTGGGTGTGCAAGAAAACAGAGATTGACAACCAAGCTAGCAACTTTAATGCAAAATCCAAAAGGGTTATAATTTTTTCCTCTGACCAACCATTTCTATACCAATAAAAATGAGTTAACAAACATAACACAAAACTAAAGATGGCTAGACCTATTGAACAAAACAAGGTTGGTTTGTAGTACAAGAACCTAGCATTCCTAGTACTACTCTGTTTGTGGCCAGCATTATTGTCCCTCCTGATTGTATTCCAACAACACAGCCCAAGAATTACAAGGAACAATCCCAGGTGCAAAGAACAACTAATGACACGTAAGAAAATGGGGTTTAGGAGGGATTCATAATCAAGGCTTACATACCTTAGAGAAAATGAGAAAGATTGAAACACAGACATGCCCTTTACAATTTCCATGATGTTTTTTTGGAGGTCTCAGAGGTTCAAGGTTAGATTTTAAGGGACACGTCAGGTTTCCTCTATATTGTGGTTTCGTGATGAATTATGGGCTTTAGCTTACGAGTGCTCTTTCATTGGTCTGGTATATATATACTACTCCATTTGATTATTACTCCGTTTTTTTTCCAACTTTGATTTGATTGATTAAATATAATGAATATAATGTGGAAAATTTAAAAAGGTGAGGAAAATAGGGAAAAGGGAGAGACAAGTCAATGCTGTGTTTACGTGGTGGCCAAGACTGGGTTGACGGAGAGAACAAATTAACAAGTGATGAGAACTAAAGGACAATTGGGAAGAAGAAAATACAAGCTCTTTTTTGTTTTATTTGCTAAATTTTCTTAAACAAACCTATTTTGAAACCACGACTTCAAGTGTTAATGACTGTGTTCTAGATTTAATATTTATAAATATTTTATAAATTCAAAATATTAAATGTATTATTTGAGAAAAAGCTAATGAATTCGGCTGAACTCGTTGTTAGCCAATCTGTATTACTATAATAGAATAATGAAACAGTAAACTTTCTGAAACAGAAACATAAAGTTAGCAGCAACAGAATGTCGAAATAATAGCTGAAAAATAATTTCAGAATAAATCGAGCCCACTAAATACACAGTGTGTCTTTAAGGAAATTATTCTCCTCAAATACTCGAGGTGCTAGAATATTATCCTCCCAGGATAGAACGACTTAACTCACCAGTGTATTGGTACCAAAAACTTTGATGAACTTCGAACCACTCAATGGTTGTAAAACATACTGGAAAATTTTGTGCATAAGAAGAAGAAGATCAGAAAATTTCGTAAGTAGAGATTTTGGGATCAAGGCATATTTATAGCCATTTTCTGGCACTGTTTTTGGAAAAGTTTGCAACCTTTCAGAAACAGTCATGGCTGTTGGAACAGGTGGAAGCATTTCCCGTTTGAAATATTCTGGGAAAAAGGATTTAAAATAATCTGGGAAAGAAACATACTGGGTCGCGTCGCGGGTCCCGGGTTATTCCAGGTTGAATTTTCGTTAATTAATTAATTAATTGAAAAAAATTTTTGTCCAGAAAGATTAATCAATTAATCGATCTTTGACCAAAGCTGAAGCCGAGCCGAGCGAGTGACGACGATGACGGCGCGAGGCTTACTTTCCTTCCAACTCATTTAACACCAAGAGAAGTGCTTTCTCAATATAAGCACATTCACTTTTCTTTCCATCACCAATGAGGTACACTTGCTCTTTCCAAAGCAAAAGGGAGCTCACTTTCCCTCCACTTTCTTCCCTCAATTTCCTATTCATCAATCTTTTAATCCCAACAATCCCCTACATGAATGGGTAATGGCTATAAGATAAAGGAATGCACGGACTTGTGTGTGATCTATATGCAATGATTAATTGCATCTGGATAAGTAGGTTTTCCTTTGAACTTTCCGTAGTGAACTTATATCGGATATACTCGGTCAATCGATAGATTTGATATCTTTGAACCATCGAGCTTTGTTGTATACCTAGACAATATAAGTCACACAATCAACCCTTAACCATCTACGGTTCTCACGGTTGTGTTCGTTTCAGCCATGAACTCCGCTTGGTTTTGCTCATTATCTACATGTCATCAACATATAAACAAATAGTGACTTCATGACCTGGAGTGTTTTTAATATAAACACATTTGTCACACTCGTTAATTTTAAACCCACTTGCCAACATTGTTTGTCAAATTTGGCATGCCATTGTCTGGGTGTTTGTTTAAGTCCATAAAGCGACTTAACCAGTTTGCATGCTTTCTTTTCTTTACCCGGAACCACAAAACTCTCAGGTTGTTCCATGTAAATCTCTTCCTTCAATTCTCCATTCAAGAAAGCTGTTTTAACATTCATTTGATGGATTTCAAGACCATACATGGCCGCTAGTGTCACTAAGACCCTACTAGATGTTATCTTCGTTACTAGCGAGTAAGTGTCAAAGTAATCAACATACATTTCATTCTTGCTTACAACAATTTTGTCATATACAAATACACATTTGAATCCATTCTTAACAAGTAAAAAAGTTGAAACTAAATTATTCCTAATAGTAGGAACATGAAGAACGTTGTTGAGCATTAACACCTTGCCGGAAGTCATCTTCAGGAATATCTTCCATAATCCTCAATCTTGGTTGTTGCAGTATTTCCCATGAAAAGCTCTTCTTCGGGACCAGTAGTAGAGTAAGTCGCAAATGCTTCTTTGACAGCACAGACATGTCGAGTGGCTCCAGAGTCAATCCACCACACTTTCGGATTTCCAACTAGGTCTCCGAAAGTATTGCACACTGATCATCAATGTCATCATTTTTCTTCACTATGTTGGCCTGTCCTTTTTCTTATTCTTTTTCGGGAGACGCCAATAAGGGGCCTTGTGACCATCTTTTTCGCATTGTAGCAGTTGCCTTTGTATTTTTCTTGTTCTGCTCCTTAGTCTGTCCAGAAGACCTCTGCCTCTTCTTACTTTTTGGAGCAGTCTTCTCAACGATATTAGCTTCCACAATCGTTGAATTTTCACGAGACTTCTTCTTGGTTGTTTTGTTGTCTTCCTCAATCTTGAAACGAATCACAAGATCTTCCAACTTCATTTCTTTGCGCTTTTGCTTTAGATAGTATTTGAAATCTCTCCACGAATGAGGTAGTTTTTCAATCATTGCAGCCACTTGAAATGCTTCATTCACTACCATACCTTCAACAATAAGGTCGTGAAAAATAAGTTGAAGCTCTTGAAATTGGGTTCCAACAATTTTGATGTCATCATTTTATAGTCTAAAAACTTGGCAACCACAAACTTTTTCAAGCATGCATCTTCAGTCTTGTACTTCTTCTCAAGTGTGTCCCATAATTCTTTCGAAGTTTTCATAGCACCGTAGATATTGCACAAGTTATCCTCCAAAGCACATAGGATGTAGCCTTTGCATAGAAAATCTGCTTGTTTCCACGCCTCAACAATCATAAATTTCTCGTTGTCTAGCATGTCCATGGAAAGCACTAGAGGTTCTTCACTGGTGAATTTCTGCATACCAAGTGTGGTAAGCCAGAAGAACACCCTTTGCTGCCATCCTTTGAAGTTGGCTCCAGAAAATTTTCCCGGTTTCTCGACCGGAGGCACAGCAGTTCTGCTTGACGAGGCTATCGTCGTTGCCGCAACAGTCGCAGAAGATTTCCATTATCAATTGCCATTTCTCACGATCAACAACAGAAGAGTTCAATTAATGGCAAAAAATAGAACAGTAAAATGATAAACATTACGTTTAACAAATAAAAACTGAATTTTGTATATATTGTTTCACAGAAAATGACAAAGTTTTTATGTTCTTCAAATCGTTTCTGGATTTTAATATTTCGATGACGTTTTTATATTTTCAAATCAGAATAGAAAAATTCAGAAGGAGTAGGAAACCACACAGGTTTTAATCTCCAAAAACAGAATACAGATTACAATATAAAAAAATAATTTCCTTAAGATTTTTAGCCAATTTGTATTACTATAATAAAACAATAAACTTTTTGAAACAAAAAAAATAGAAACAGAAAGTTAGCAGCAACATAATGTTGAAATAATATCTAAAAAATAATTTCAAAATAAATCGAGCCCACTGAATGCACAATATGTCCTTAAGGAGATTATTCCCCTCAAGTATCTAAGGTGCTGGAATATTATCCTCCCAGGATAGAACGATTTAACTCACCAGTGTATTGGTACCAAAAACTTTGATGAACTTCAAACCACTCAATGGTTGAAAACTCACTGGAAAATTTTGTTTAGATAAAGAAGAAGAAGATCAGAAAATTTTGTAAGTAAATATTCTGGGATCAAGGCATATTTATAGTCATTTTCTGGCACAGTTTCTGAAAGGTTTGCAGCCTTTCAGAAACATCCATGGCTGTTGGAACAGGTGGGACCATTACCCGTTTGAAATATTCCGGAAAAAAGGATTTAAAATAGTCCAGGAAAGAAATCGACCAGGTCGCATCGAACGACGGCGCGAGGCTTACTTTCTTTCCAACCCAATTAATATTAGAGAAGTAATTTCTCAATATAAGCACATTCACTTTTCTTTCCACCACCAATGAGGGACACTTGCTCTTTCCAAAGCAAAAGGGAGCTCATTTTCCCTCCACTTTCTTCCCTCCACTTTCTTCCCTCCATTTCCCATGGAAACTTGTGCCTCCACCCCTTTATATACTTTTTATTTATAATTATCTAGCATTCGAAAGTTAGTAGCTCAAGTAATTTAAATTTGCGTTGTGTATTTTTATTAAAGTTCGAACACGAAAACTTTAGTAAGGTAAAAGGATCATGTTCATTCCGTAACCACATCTCTCAATTATATATATTATATATTATATATATATATATATATATATATATAGTATATATATATACTATATATTATTTCTTTTTTTACTCGTATTGATTTTTTGTTACTCTCAAATCTTAATAATAATCACAAGATTGAATTAATATCATATAAAGAAAATATCCTTGTTTAGAAACTGATGTTCTTAGACGTCAATACCACACAAGAGGGGGGGTGATTTGTGTGGTACCTAATTTTCGCACTAGAAGAACCTGGTTCTTCTAGATGTACTTACTAAGACTGTTTGCGGAATTAAGAGTGCATAAAATAAAGAACACAGAGATTTTTACGTGGAAAATACCTGGCTCAAAAGGTGAAAAAACCACAACCTACTACTCAGTAGGATTTTTCCAAACTTCCACTAAAATCACTGAGCCAAAACAGCATTTACAAAACTCTTGTAAATCTAAGGATTAAACTCTAATCCCAGTGTGGCACACAGCCTCAACTGCTGCGACACTTTCAAGTTAACTCTAACTTGAATACTCAAAGTACCTAATACAATTGCTTCTATGAAAGCTGAAAGGTACAATTTTAAAACACCTACTACAATTGAACTAGAATAAAAGAAAGACACAATGGAATTGGTTCTTCTATCTTGTCCAAGTAGCTTCAGGTTTGCACACTTGAATCTCACGTAAATTGCTTGCAAAAAGCCTTGCTATTTTGCTCTTCAATTTAGTTTCACTTCTGCGTTTGTGTGCTACCCTGTAAAAGAGAACAATCATTATTATTTATAGAGTTAGTAATCAGAGTTTGATTAAAACTCGAATTGCTGATCCTTCATCAAATTCGAGTCCTAGAACAATTCAAACTCCAATCCTTATTCTTTATCCGGATGTAGTTCTCTTCACATAAGGAGACTTCAACTCCTTATCCTATGCAACCTTTTCGATCAACTCAGAAGATGTTGTTGCTGACCCTTGAGACTTATCTTCACACGTATGTCACGTGTATAAGTATATCAACACTGTGTCTGTCTCACATGATGGACCTGGTTCATGACTAAGTTCATTTTGTCAATCTTCAAAACTTCATCTGAACTTGGGCCAACAAATTCCCCCTTTTTGATGATGACAAACTCTGCGCTTTTATCGATCAGAGACCCTGTGGAACTCAGCTTAATTATCACACAGTAATTTAACTTATCATTAAGGACCAGGTTTAATCAGGTTATAAATATCACTTTATTTCAGAATACAAAGTAAAGCACAATATCTCTTCCCCCTTTTGGCATCATCGAAAAGTTGCATATTATATGAATCCCAGATGTTAATTATTACTCATGGACACTGAGGTCAGTTAATCAATAATCAACTTCACAAGAAATTTAGCTATTAAGATCAGAAGTTTCATAGAACAAGAGAAAACAAAGCACATTGTCATTGATTAGGAAGTGTTTCCACAAAACAGATCACAAAAAGAAAAACAAATATCTAACCATGAGCAAAAAAAACAGAAAAGTCCCGAATTTGGGTCACTGAGGGGGTTTCTAAACTGGTTCTAGGGCTTGGAGGAACTAGAGGGTTGGGATTGAAGAAGATTAAGCATTGTTTGGAGCATCCCTTCACTCTTTTCCTTTTCCTTTGCTAGCTCAGCTTTGAGGCCATTTCTTTCATTTTCTAGTTCAGTAATGCGAGCCTGGAGCCTAGCAATTTCTGCATCTTTTGTTTCACACTCTAGAACCAATGCCCTAACTTTGCTGTTCATAGGAGTCTTCAAGGATGAACCAGGTTCAACTGGGGTTACACTTAGCAGATAGTCACAAGCCTGCAGAGTTTTGATTCCAAAGTGCTCTTTGCTGGAGGCCATCTACCACTTTTTCAATGGCACATCTAACTTGGCCAAGACAGTTGTCAGTATAAACCCATAAGGTGTGGCATGAGCCTTGGAGCCATTGATGACTCTATCCAACAGCTTGACAATGAAAGCAGGCCAGTTAATCTGCTTTCCTCTCACAAGACACTCCAGAAGGACCAGGTCCATGTAATTCGCAGTGTGTCTTCTCTCCTTTCTGGGCAGCAAACACTTGTTCACAAACTCAAAGAGCACCTTGTGCTCAGGCTTCATCTCACTCTTTTGCACAAACCTAGCCTCATGCACTTCTTCAGCAGACTTGGTATCACAGAAATTTCTGGTGATTTGGAGAGCAGAAGGGAGAGAATCTAGACAAGGCCACCTTTGCCTAGTATAGTCATCATAGCCCTCACAGGGTATGTCTAGAATTCTGCCCAATTTAGGTGCATCAAACTGCACCTCCACTCCCCTCACCACACTTGTAACAACCCCATTCACCACAGTGGCATTTGCCATAAACTCGATCAGCTCTTTCCTTGCCAGCCTGCCATCTAGTTGAAGAACCATGTCCTTCCATCCCTGTGCATCCAGGGCATCAACCAATCTTTTCATGCCCGGCTCCTCCAGATCTTTCAGAATTCTTCCTTTTAGAATTTTCCTCCTGCCAAAAAGGACAAATCTGTCCTGTTCTTTTTCAGATTCCTCTTCTTCTTCCTCTTCACTCCATGCTTTTTCTTCTTCAAGAACTTTCACTTGTTTTCCTTTGACTGCAGACCTGGTTCTTTTAGCCAGGGAGTAGGGGTGGGCATAAAATCCGAAAAACCGAATTCCGAACCAAACCGAATTAATTTGGTATTTCGGTTTTGTTTTTTTCGGTATTTCGATTTATTTCGGTACAAAAATTTCGGTATTTCGGTTCGGTATATGGTATTGGGTTTTTGATATTTCGGTATTTCGGTATACCGAAATACCGAAATAGTTTAGTCCAAGCCCAACTTTGTTTTTGTTTTTTAGCCCAATAACCTTAAGCCCACGCCCCAAAAGTCCAAATTCTAATACGAATTTCCAGAGCTCACTTCAATTCTGCCCGAAAAATACTGTAGTATTTTAAGTTTACAACTTGGGGGCAGTTATAGCAGTTGAAGAGCAATATAATATAGCAAGACGTGCTTCTTATCCGGGGCTTAAATAACAACACCTTGGTCCATTTGTTCCCATCACAAATGTTGTCTACTAAACTCCCTCCAAAATGTTGCAGCAACAAACCAAGCAAACTCTCACTAATTCCAACTACCAATCTCAAATTCATGGAGAATCATCTGCTCATTGCAAAGGCCCAATGGTCAATCTTTCTATATACAAAACATTAACATTTAAATAAGTTTTCAGTGGTTATTCTTCTTCACTAACAGAATGAACTATAGTCAAAATTTGGTTGTTTTTCAAGGGACTAATTCTAAAAATACGACTCGCTATTTTATGGTATGCTAATTTGGTTTAAACTGAAACCGTACCGAACCAAAATAAGAAATACCGAACCGTACCGAAATATTTTGGTACGGTATTTGGTATACACAATTGATAAGCCGAATACCGAAATACCGAACCGAAATTTTTAAATACCGAACCGAAGTACCGAATGCCCACCCCTACCAGGGAGGGTTCAGCAGATACAGGTTCTGAAGACTTCTTTGCAGAAGTCTTGGATCTTTTTGGTGTAGGAGTGGGAACCTCCTCAGTTGTACCTCTTTCCTGATGAACCAATTCCATCTCCTCCTCCTCTTCTTCTGCAGCCACAGAACTTTCCACAACTTTTGCTTTTCGTTTTTCCTTCTTCTTTTTCTTGCTTGCCTCTAAGGCTTTCTGCAACTCAGCCTCACTTTGTTTTACCCTGCTTCTAGTAGCATTTATCTTTGGTACTGGAGTGACAGTAGACTTAGGAGATGATACCTTGCTCTTCTTTGTTGGCTTAGAGGCAGTTGGAGCCTTTTGAGAAGAAGCTTTGCGCTTCTTGGGATCATAACTTTCCCTTACCATCTTCAGAATGTCAGCTAAGGTTTCTTCCATAGATGAACCAGGTTCATCTTGTTGTTCACTCAGGTGTACAAGGCCTTCAGCAGCCTCCCCAGTTTCACTTCCCCCTGGCTTGTTGCCACCCTCCTCTGTTCTTCCACAAATAGCAAGAATTTTATCTTTCTTTTTATTTCCCTTTCTACTCGACTCTCCCTCACTTACATCTCTCACAGAACCCACCAACACAAACCTACTGTCCACCTTCTCAACTACATCAGAAAAAATATAGCATGTATTTACCTCCCTAGGGTTTTCTTGATTCTTGTCTGAGTCAGAAGACCCACGTTCTTCTCCATCGCTTGCAGAAACAAATGCTTCAGACTCAGAACTCGAGTCAGATGATTCCTTTTCAGAGCTCTCCTTTTTCTGGTTGGCTCTCAATTTTTCGTTTAGAGCCGTTCTCAGAGCACCAGTATCCACAGTCTTTCTTGCCAACATTTTCTGCCGGCGAAATCTTGGTTTGGGATTGTCGCTAAGAGGTGCAGATGAGGATGTGATAGGAGATACTGGTGGGGGAGTTCCTGGATTTTCTTGAGGAGTAGTCATTGTGAAGAATTTCTGGAGAAATTTTGGGGATTTTTGGAGATTTTAGAGAGAAGGATGATAATTTGAGGCTTAAGACTTAATGACGGTTATGGACTAGACTGGGAGTATGTGGAGTGTATTTAAAGTGCAGCAGCCTTTTTGCAGTGGTCAATCAAGAGTCTAATCCCTTTAAGACTCCGGTCTTTTAGTGATAAATGGGTGACGCTTGGTTTAAAAAATAGTACCGTTTCCTTTAGAATTCTAGGAGAATGAAACTGGTTCAATGCACAATGGTTCTAATTTTTAGGAGTTTGGTTAGAGTAGGACTTCTTCTCATAATTGGAATATTTATTTTTCTAATTGTGCAAAGTATAGAAACATACCTGACCTTTTCTCATGAGCAGATTCTGAAGAACCAGGTTCCCAATAGAACTTCTCTTGATTATGCCTCATATATCAGAATAGAAAAAAAACTTTGTAAGAGATCAATGAATTAATATAAACACACGTCACAGGGGTATACTGATTAGAGTATGAGACTGAGTAAGAATTAGTCTAGATATTTTCATAAAGTCAGAACTTCTAACCAAAAATGTGAATATATTTTTTTTTCATTTTTTTTCTCATTGCATTCTGAACTGGTTCCTTTTTAGGTGATCTTAATCATCCCTAATTCCAACCTGTTCCTTTCAAAGTTTTCCCTATTCAGTGCTTTGGTGAAGATGTCAGCTATTTGTTTATCAGTAGCACGGAATTCTATTGAGATTAAACCTTTCTCATAATTATCTCTCAAGAAGTGGTGTCTAACATCTATGTGCTTGGTCCTTTTATGATGAACAGGTTTCTTTGTCATACTTATAGCACTAGTGTTATCACAAAATATTGGTATGCATCCCACTTCAATTCCAAAATCTACCAATTGTTGTTTAATCCATAGTAATTGAGCACAACAAGAAGCTGCAGCTACATACTCAGCTTCAGCAGTAGATAGAGCTACTGAATTTTGCTTCTTGGTAGCCCATGATACAAGACATGAACCAAGAAAGTGTGCCATACCTGAGGTGCTTTTTCTATCCACTAGGAAACCTGCATAGTCAGCATCAGCATATCCTACTAGATTGAAATTACCACCTTTAGGGTACCAAAGACACAATTCAGTAGTGCCTTTCAGATACCTCAATATCCTCTTGACAGCAGTCAAGTGAGACTCTTTTGGATTTGCCTGAAAACGAGCACATAGCCCTACACTGAAAACAATGTTAGGTCTACTGGCAGTAAGATACAAGAGTGAACCAATCATACCCCTATACAACTTCTGATCAACTGATGAACCAGGTTCATCAATATCTAATTTAGTGGTAGTTGCAATAGGTGTATCTATTTCTTTAGAATCCTCCATTTTAAACTTCTTGATTAGTTCTTTTGTATACTTCTGCTGATGAATCATGGTTCCACTTTGGCTTTGTTTGATCTGCAATCCTAAGAAGAAGTTAAGCTCACCCATCATGCTCATTTCATATTCACTTCCCATTAGTTTTGCAAAATCTTTGCTTAGCTTGTCAGTTGTGGCCCCAAAGATTATGTCATCAATATAAATTTGTACAACAAGAAGGTCCTTACCTTTTTCCCTTAAGAATAAGGTACTATCTATTTTACCTCTCTTGTACCCATGTTCCAGTAGGAATTTTGACAGTCTTTCATACCATGCTCTTGGTGCCTGTTTGAGTCCATAGAGAGCCTTGTCCAGCTTGTACACATGTTCAGGACATTCTTTGCTTTCAAACCCTAGGGGTTGTTTCACAAACACTTCTTCCTTTAAGTAGCCATTCAGGAAGGCACTTTTGACATCCATTTGATGAAGAGTGAATTCCATATGTGCTGCAAAGGCTATGAGAAGTCTGATTGCCTCTAGTCTTGCAACTGGAGCAAATGTCTCATCATAGTCTATTCCTTCCTCTTGGCTGTAACCTTGGACTACCAACCTTGCCTTGTTCCTTGTAACAGTTCCATCTTCATCAAGTTTGTTCCTAAAGACCCACTTTGTACCAATGACTGATCTGCCCTTGGGTCTTGGAACTGGTGCCAACTTGACTTCTTCCAACTGGTTTAGTTCATCCTGCA